>NC_051441.1:22995322-22997533 GCF_001649575.2 Kryptolebias marmoratus
GAATAGACCTTACCAGGGAGGCTTAAGAGTGTGATCCCTCTGTAGTTGGAACACACCCTCCGGTCCCCCTTTTTGAATAAGGGGACCACCACCCCGGTCTGCCAATCCAGGGGAACTGTCCCCGATGTCAAGGACAAGGACAGGACCAACTCCACCGCCAAGCAACCCCGGCAGGAGGCCCGCACCTAGGGCCAACAGCCCCCACCATTCCCCCTCAAACACATAAACAAACTCTTGTCACTATCCATGCGACCTCAGTCCTGGGACAGCCACCACACTGCCGCCACCAGATCAACCAAAACCCCAGCGGCCCCAGACCCGAAAAAGGACGCGACCCCTCCAAAGCTCCTCTGTGGCACATCCAACCAGCAAGGCCAACATCCCCATGATGGCGCGATCAGCAGGGCAGGAGAAAAGGGAGCCCACCAAGCCACCCGGTCCATGCTGGCAACCCCAGGCTGCCCATGAAACAACACATGAGCCAGCACCAGCCAGGGACCCACACCCGAGCCCACCCATCGATCCAGACCAAGTACAACCCGCTAGCCACCCCGCGCCACCACAAGATGCACACCACCGCCCCACCTACCCGACAACGACCGCAGACCAGCCCCAGGCCAGAGGCCAGAGCAGCAGGAAGAAGCAGTAGAGGAGGGCCGGACATGTGCACCAAGGACCGTGTATTAGTTAAGGACAAAGATTATTAGTCTCTTTAAAGCTGTGATCATACCTTTCTATCATGTTTTAGCATATCTTTGTAAAATAAACAAAAATAATTTCTTTTCACATTTTTTGTTTTACTCTGTCACAAACTAGCATTATACATTAGACCAGGGGTGGGCAATCCTGGTCCTGGAGGGCCACTATCCTGCAGGTTTTACTTGTTTCTCTGCTCCAACACACCTGGTTTGAATCAATGGGTGATTAACAGGCTTCTGCAGAACACGAAGAGGTCATTTAACCACTGAATCAGGTGTGTTGGAGCAGGGAAACAAGGAAAACATGCAGGATGGTGGCCCTCGAGGACCAGGATTGGAGACCGCTGCATTAGACAGATGCTTTTAATTGAGGTTTAAGGGAATCAACAAATTTGTCCGGGTCTGTAGATAATCATACTGTATTTTCATAAGCTCCTGGTTAAATAAAAGTTCCCATTTTGTGTTATTCCAAAGTCAGCCATGTCTCAGTCCAGCTTTTTCTGCTCTGTATCATCTCCAGCTGAGCACTTTGGAGGTGCCATCACCCTGGAGGAAAGTAGATCTTCTGAGGGAGGCTCGAGCTACACAACTCAATTTCTTTGACAGCCCAAATCAGCGTCAGCTGATGGAGGAGGTGTTTTTCCTCAAGAGACTTCAAACTGTCAGGGATTTCTTCAGAGTGTGTTCTTCCTTTGCTCAGACACTAACTGGTAAGAGCTGCTCACAGACATAAAGCACTTGGCAGTAAAGCAACACTTTTTAGTGACTGACTCCTGCAGGGTACAGATAGAATCAAAATTGCAGGCCCAGTCAGGGGTGGAAATCAGCACCCGCCACCCGCCAAATGCGGGTAAATATTTGAAGTGGCGGGTGAATTTGATCAACACACGCTACTGTGGCGGGTTGGCAATTTGAACAGAAAAGGTGTTATTTGTCCTCCTGACATATAGGGGGCAGTAATGTGCTCGAGTTGCTGCTGTTATGTCGAGCCGCGTTCCCCCATCAGATACGGAGCTGTGTGAAGCTGTTCACACCATAGACATGAGGTCTACGTATTCATGTCTGTGGTTCACACAGCTCTCAGAGCTACGGTTCCCCTGCGTCTCTGCGCGTTCATGTTCAACGCTCGTAACCGCCGCGCTGTGCTCGCGCTGCAAGGAAACTACGGAGACCGTGAAAGGTCAAACAACTTGTTTTGGCGAAGTTAACCCACTGTTTTGCTAGCGTGATACACAGACAGACAGACTCTGTTATGGACAATATAGACTGTGTGGACAAAAACAATTAATAATTAAAATAAATAATGACTTATCTATTAACAGAATTGTTTAGAGGGGGCAAATATTTCTCATTAAAAAAACAAAAAAAACATTATTTTAGGAATAAAATGTGCTAATATTATCATAATACAGAGGAATAAACACAGTTAAGGACTTGTTGGTAAATTATTTTTGTCCTTTGTTTTAGAGGGGGAACAGATTATTTCAGACGGCTGAAATATTTGGTTCCCCCT
>NC_051441.1:22998010-23000351 GCF_001649575.2 Kryptolebias marmoratus
CCAGCCACTATGGCTGGTGGACAAAATTTTTAATTTCCACCCCTGGGCCCAGTCCTGCATAAGCTTTCAGTTTTTATGCCTTGTTTATAAGCCCACAGCTTTCATTATTATATGCCATTGAAAGGCAAAGGCAGATGATAATGTTTTTGTACGTGTGTGACTGTGTTTGTCACCAAAATATCTCATGAACCACTGTATGGGTTTTATTTTAAAGTATTTATTTGATGTGAATCTACAACTGATTGGAATCAACCCAATTCAAGATGGAATTGGGTTGTTCCAGCTAATCCATATTAGCCAAGACTAAAATGGCTATAACTCAGTTAGTTTTGATATTGAGCTAAAATTTGATGTGGTAGTAGAATCAGTCACAACATTGCAACATGAAAGTCAGCAAAAATAAGGTTTGTTGATTAGACAATTAGTTTGTTTTTGTTTGTTTTGGTTTTTTTAGTCAAAATAAAGTTTTGTGAGTTGTCTGACTAATGTATGTCAAATTTCTTTAGGGACTTGTCCTCCAGCTGAGGACCTGCTACCTATAAATGGACCTGTTGGTTTAGGGAAGCCACTGTTTCGCCGATCCAGTGCAGCAGGGTCTGGTGTGACAGTGATCAGTGAGGAGCAGATGACCCGTCCCATCAAGACTTTCACAGCTGAGTTTGTTCGCCTGATGCTAATGGGTCTGCCGAGCCAAGCCATTTGTCTGGCTATCTGCAGCACCCTTTCTGCCCTTGGTCTGGATGTTGTGGCTCAGGTGGAGACAAAAGACTTTGGTGCAGAGATCAAGGTAAAATGTTTGTGTGCTCAGGGTTACATCTAGCTTTTACCAAATGTAGACGTGATTGTGTGCTATCAATGTTCTGATCACAGTCTCTTTGTGTCAGATCTCTCTGGATGAGCTGTGTAAGAAGGCAGTTGAGCAGAGCCTGGCGTCAGGTCGGGTTTCTCAGCTGTTGATGAACAGAGCCACTGTGCTGGCCTCCTCCTATGACACAGCCTGGAAGAAACTTGACCTGCTAAGGAGGTTGGACATAAACCTGGAAGCTGCCAAGGCCAGTCTACAGAGGAGTCAACTGCATACTGCTGTGTTTCAGGTGTGTGCTGGTTCTTCTCATGTGCTAGATGGACCTCAGTTTGGTTTTAAATAAAGATGCATCAATACTACATTTTTTCAAACTGAGTACAAGTATTCACATTTGAGTACTTGTGAATACCATGTTCTGATACAAGTACTTAATTTATTAAACCTTTATTTAACCAGATGAAACCCCATTGAGATCAAGACCTCTTTCACAAGGATGACCTGGCCAAGAAAGGCAGCAGCACACATCATAGTTGACAAGACAAAAATGAACAAGAATAACAAAAAAAAAACATTAAAAATGTATTTTAAAAACTCTGAACTATTTGACAATAAGGTGCGGTTGTTATGACAATAACAATTTAAAATTAAAGCAATGACAAAATTTAAAAACACAGGTTCTGTTGACAGGATTTCTGTTGTAATTTTATTTTGTTTTTTTTAATTCAGCTGAAAACATTCAGTGAAACAAGTTCTGACAGCTTTAGCTCAGCTTGCAAAGCATTGACAAGCAGAGGGGGCAGAGAAGCTGAAAGCTTTCTTTCCCTTTTGTATTTGCACCCGAGGAATATAGAAATGCAAACTGTCCTTAAAACTTAAGGCATAACTTAATAGATTCCATAGCATGTTTTACAATTACTTAGAACAGTGGTGTCCTATTCTGGAACTAGATGGCCACTCTCCTTCATGTTTTAGTTGTTTCCCTGCTCTTCAGTAGGTCTTCAAGTTCTGCAGAATTCAAATCAGGTGTGGCAAAGCAGAGAAACATCTAAAATATGCATGACAGTGGCTCTCCAGGTCCAGGCTTGGACACCACTGACATAGAAAATGTGTTTGAAAATCAGAGGAGCTTAATTTTTGTGTTAACTCCTCCAAATAAATCAGGACAGCAGGTATTTCTTAAAGCGCTCATTGGTGAGTAATAAGCCTGTCAAGAAGCTTGTGCTCAGATCCATAAAATCCTCACTTCTTGGTTCCCCGAAGAATGAGAAAAAGCCTCCAATTTTGTTAAAATCCAGAGCTTCCAGGGGCATGCATTTGATGTGGTATAGTTTCAATAAGCTTCTGCAATGTCTCAAGATTTATTTCCATCCAGTGTTGCATTAATTTTTCACCAACATCTTTCATTGATGATGGTAGAGTCTGACCTTCTCCAGCACATCCCAAAGATTCTCAATGGGGTTAAGGTCTGGACTCTGTGGTGGCCAATCCATGTGTGAAAATGATGTCTCTCACTCCCTGAACCACTCTTTCACAATT
>NC_051441.1:23000531-23018179 GCF_001649575.2 Kryptolebias marmoratus
CATCCTGTTGCTGAACCTGGACCTGACCAACTGCAGCAACCCCAGATCATAGCACTGCCCCCACAGGCTTGGACAGTAGGCAACACTTCACCTGCCTCTCTTCTTACCCTGATGCTCCCATCACTCTGGAACAGGGTCCATCTGGACTCATCAGACCACATGACCTTCTTCCATTGCTCCAGAGTCCATCTTTATGCTCCGCAGCAAATTGAAGTCTTTTTTTCCAGTTAGCCTCACTGATTAGTGGTTTTCTTAAGGCTACACAGCTGTTCAGTCCTGATTGTTTGAGTTCCCTTCACATTGTGTGTGGAAATGCTCTTACTTTCACTATTAAACACAGCCTGGAGTTCTACTGTTGTTTTTCTTTGATTTGATTTCACCAAATGTTTAAGTGACCCTTCTCAAACAGACTGACATCTTTTCCACAACCACAGGATGCCTTTCAACATGTTTGTTCTTTAACAACCATGTCGAGATACCAGTGTATCTTTAACGAATGAGATTGTGTGGAGAGACATGAGATATGCATATTATATGACCAGAGATGCACAACCCTAGTATTTAGGATTTGACATTGTCTCATCGTGATTAATAAGTGTTTGTTTGTGTCCTCCTTCCAGTGGCAACATGAGGATGTTCTTGGACCCAGTAATCAATCTTTAGGTGTCAGTATCCTTCCTCGCTCTGTGATCCTCAGCAACATGAAGAAGAAGCTGTACAAGCTGAGTCAGGATGAAGGAGCCATTGTTGCCATTCAAGTAAGTAGTATGTGACATAAATCATCCTTTGTAGTGACTGTTCGCAAGGGAAGGAAATCTACATTTCTTACAATACCATACAGTATGATTTACAAGACATCAGTTTTATCACAATACATCATTCTGATATAATGAAAGTGCTAGACAGTTTTAAAATGAAATGACAAAATATTTTATGTAACTATGATTTCAGAATATCTGGAACAGTTTAAAGTCTTCAGGCATCCCAACATCTTGTAGCTGTAACTTTGTATTCACTGCCAGCTGTTGACATTTAGCTGTTAAGGCCAACTTCTTCTTACCTGTTGTAAATAGCTTGTTAAACAGCCTCAGTTTGGAAAAAAAATAGTTTGATTTTGACAGGACTGGTCTACTAACAGCTGCTAGCCTGAACGCAACCAAGACCAAAGTGGTTTGCTGCCATCTGAAAATGATCCTAATCTCTAAATTTTTGTAGCAGTTCACGCAAATACTGTTTTATAAACCATTAAACTGCTATAAATTTCACATTACAGTTATTTGCACAGTATACTAAAATTATTTATTAGCATAAATGGCACTAACAGTACCGAGATGTAGCACTTCTGGAGCATTCCCGGGGGTTGAGTCCAGCAGGAGTTTCCTTTCTGGTGAAACAACTATGTGATGCAAAATTGTTGGAGGTTTAAAGATTTAAATAAGTGTTCATATTGTACCCCTAGTGGCTCTCAGCATTCAGCTGCAGCTGGCAAAATGAGCTACTTTTTATGGTTTTTGTCTCCAGGAACCAGCATTGAACTTGAATGAAGTTCTATTTCATCCCTACTGACCGCCAGAGGGCTGTGCTAAAAGCACTGAATGTTCCCTTCGCGCTTGCGCCGTTCGAGTAGTAATACCAACAGAGTCACACCTGTGACACGTCGATTTATCACCCAGTCTATATATACTGACGTCATCCGAGGCTCTGTTCCTCATTCCTTCTCCCGTGCGGTTTGTTGCATGGCATCGGCCTTTGGATAATTTTACCGTTGGCGGACGCCTGATTGCCTGTTGGCGGAAGTAGCGGTGAATCCCCCTCCTATGGGCTGCAACGGGTTAATCTTCGTCAAAGGTAATTCTGCTGTTTGTTGGCGATGACAGCATTTGCACCTCCTCTCCCAACTCACAGCTTCTGACTTCTTTGTTTATGTTTGTTTCGCTTTAATTGGTGATGGTAGCTTCTCGCCCCCTCTCCCAGTTTTAGCCAAATTTCTGATTGCAGTTTTTGATCGAGCTAACAGTGTTAGCGTCTTTTTGTTACTTGTTCCGCTTTGATTGGTGACGGTAGCATCTCGCCCCCTCTCCCAATCTGAGCCGTTTTTTTGTCTGCGTTGTGTGTGTTGTGGGGCCACGCTTCAGGCAGATGATGGCCATGATCTGTGCCCTGCCTGCCTTGGGCATGATCACCTGGTGGAAGCGCTGTCAGAGGATTCCTGCATGAACTGCAGTTACATGCCCGTGCTGTGAGGGTGGCCCTGCTAGCCCAATTGCACCCTGAGTGGGATGCTGATCTTCTTCCTTCTGGGCAGGTGGCTCCACCTAGGTGCTCGAAGCTGGTCAGATGGTCGGGTGTTGGCGGGTATGCATGAGTCTATCAAGGCAGGCTTGGATCAAATGCCAGCGGTTGAACCGGCTGTTGCCTCACTCATTGTGTCACCAGATAAAGCTTTGCGTCATGATGTTCGGTGCCCACACACTCAATGTCGTGTTACAGATAAGCTACTCTGTAAAGCTTACAACACTGGGGTGAATGCTGGCCGCCTTGGCAATTCCTTGGCACACCTCATGTTTGCCCTCTCTGCATCCCTTCAGGATGCTGGAGGTGCAACTGCAGTGGTTGGCTTTAATGACGTGGCTTTTCAAGCCTTTGCACTGATGACCTGGGAGCTTGGGCATGTAATGTCAGGCTCGTCGACAGGTCTGGCTGGCGCAGTCTACATTGACTGAAACATGTCGTAGGACCCTGCACAGTGTTTCTGTGGTGCCAGGGGAGTTGTTCGGGTCAGCTGCACTGGAGGCGCTCGAACAAACCGTTCAGGCACGGCAAACTAGACAGCAACTTTCAGGCCTCAGCAAGATTATGCCACCACCCTCTCCTCAGCATACGAGGCGCCCTTCGGCTGGCCCCAGCGTCTGGCCGCTGCCTCAGGGTTGCAATCGATCTGGTGGTTTTTATCCTTGTGCTGTACATCAAAGAGCCAGCAGGGACTTTCGTGGATCAGTCCATCACCCCGCTAGGCGGGCCCAGGCCTCAGACTCTGCCTGCCTGTCCCATTTTGGATCTGAGGGGACTCAATCAGTATCTGAAAGTGCTGCCCTTTCACATGCTTACAACATCAGAGGTTCTTCAGGCTGTTGCAAATGGGGGGTTACATCAATAGATCTCACGGGTGCGTACTTTCATGTGCCCATTGGGGCAGAACATCAACGCTTCCTCAGGTTTGCCTATCATGGCCATTGGCAATTTCGAGTGCTTCCATTCGGAGACTCTCTTTCACCGAGGGTGTTTACTCGGTTTGTGAAAGCAGACCTCTCTCCCCTGCAGGAGTGAAGGTTCTCCCGTACCTCGACGAGTGGCTTCTTTGCGCCTCGTCTCGGGCATGTATCTCTTGGGATACATGTCCCCTGCTCGCTCATGTGTCCCAGTTGGGCCTCTAGGTCAACTTGGAGAAGAGCTGCCTGATTCCATCTTAGACAACCACTTTTCTTGGGGTGATTTTGAATTCACCTTCAATGAGGGCTCATCCATCTGTTCGAAGGGTGAGCAACATACTCCAGTTGGCCAGTCAATTCAGGCTGGACAAGCGGTTCCCTTACATCACCATCATGCAGCTCCTAGGCAAACTGACGGCGGTCACTCGGGTTGTGCCCTTGGGTCTGCTCTTACTGCGCCCTTTGCAGATGTGGCACAACAGCTTTTGCCTGGAACCTAGGCTACACAAGCATCGCAAACTTGTGGTGACATGGTCATATCTTCGTGCCCTGATTACATGGCACTGTGTGGCAACACAGAGCGGTTCAGGGTCGCTGGTGTCGCAGGGATCGCACCAAACACATAAATGTGCTGGAGCTCCATGCTGTACATTTGGCCCTGAGGTGCTTTCTGCCCCGCCTGAAGGGCAGAAATGTTTTAATTTGGTCAGACAACATATCTGTTGACTACCACATCAACCATCAAGGTGGCACCAGGTCAGCACGGCTTCTGAAGGTGTCCAGGGATCTCCTGGAATGGGCCTCTCCACGCCTGTCCACCCTGCGGGTGGTGTATTTGCCAGGACAGCACAACCAGGTCGCAGACTCTTTTTCCTGCCAGGCACCTTCCCTGGGAGAGTGGTCACTTCACAGCGACGTAGTGCACATGATCTGGGACCTATCTGGTCAGGCAGAGGTAGATCTGTTCGCCACGGAGGGGTCGACTCATTGTCCCCTATGGTATTCCATTACAGGGGCATCGGGCGCTCTAGGTCAGGACGCGCTGGCTCATCCTTGGCTGAGGGTCCTTCTGTATGCTTTTCTGCCCCTTCCTCTGATTTGGCCTACCCTTCAGAGAGTTTTCAGCGAAAGCCACAGGTTGTTGCTGGTGGCTTCGTACTGGCCAACATGGCCATGCTTCCCACTACTACGAAGCCTGTGTCACAGCAGCCCCTGGTGTCTTGTGGGGACGGATATGGCACCCCAATCCTCAACGTCTTTGGCTGTGGGTGTGGCCACTGGACGGTTTGGACTGCAGCTGACTGGGTGTTCAGATCACATCAGATGCACCATTTTGAGCACCAGGGCACCCTCTACTCGCCAGCAATATGAAAACAGGTGGCGCCTGTTTTCCCAGTGGTGTTCTCCCCGGAATTAGGATCCAATATGCTGTCAAGTACCAATTATTCTGGAGTTTCTCCAGTCCGTTCTTGATAAAGGCTGCTCTTCTTCGACGCTTAAGGTATATATAGCAGCAATATCATCTACTCTTGCTGGCTTTGATGGCTGTACAGTGGGGAGCCATATCTAGTTTCTTGTTTTCTGCGCGGTGCTCGTAGGTTGCGCCCGCCGGTGGTTCCACAGGCACCAGGTTGGGATCTGCCTTTGGTTCTTGAAGATCTGTGCCATCCTCCATCCGAGCCTTTGCCGCAGGCGGACCTCAAGTGGCTCTCATGTAAGACTGCATTTTTGTTGGCTATTGTCTCAGCTGAGAGAGTTGACGAGCTACATGCTCTTTCTGTCAGTCCTTCATGTCTCAGATGGGTTCCGGATTGCTCTGCTGTTTTCTTTTGGCCCAACTGAATTTGTGCCTAAGGTGCTATCCCGTTCTCATTGTAACCAGCCACTGAGATTGGCAAGGTTTCGGCCTACATCAGGAGTGGCTGGGGATAGGTCCGAATTATTGTGCCCAGTGAGGGCGCTGGAGGCATACATTGCAGCTACTGCAGGTAGACGACGCTCAGACCAGCTGTTCTTGTGTTATAGAGGTCCATGGCTAGGTTGTCCTCTTTCCAAGCAGCGTCTCTCCCACTGGATTATGGATGTCATCTGCCACGCTTACAATGCGGGACGCTGCTCCCTTCCGGTCGGCGTGAAGGCACACTCTACCCGGAGCGTCTCCGCAGCTATGAGGGGGGTTTCGCTGGACATCATATGTGCTGCTGCATCATGGGCTTCACCAAGCATGTTCACCAGATTTTACAGGGTTAATGTGGCCACCCCTCATCCTCTGGGTCAGGTTCTTCTACAAGGGTCCTCAGCATCTACTCAGTGAGTTATGTGCTCAGGATTCCTTGTGACATCACTGGTATTAGTCATAAAGTGCTTTCAGCACCGCCCTCTGGCGGTCACTAGGGATGAAATAGAACGAAAGTCACGTATGTAACTACGGTTCTATGAATCCCGGATGACCGCCAGAGATTCTCTGTCACTCAGAATCCTTGCATTCCGCGAGAAGATTCTGCAGGAACAGAGCCTCGGATGACGTCAGCATATATAGACTGGGTGATCATCCGACGTGTCACAGGTGTGACTCTGTTGGTATTACTACTCGAACGGCACAAGCGCAAAGGGAACATTTAGTGCTTTCAGACCCGCCCTCTGGCGGTCATCCGGAATTCATAATACATACGTAACTTTCGTTTGTAGCCATTTTGATGGTGACAAATGAAAGTAAGGAAATGGCTGGTAAAAAAAGAAAAAAAACTTTATTACATGCATGTTATTAGGTCAAGTGCCCTGATAATCTTCTGCCATCTCATTCTCTTTATGGTGTCACAGCAGTGCAATCTACTGACTTGAATTAGTAACAATATTATAACAGAACATACATGCATTTACTGTATCAATTTCAGAACACAGCAGTAGCTATGCTCTCTCTCTCCTCTGGGCCTTACCCTTGCAGCTTTCCTATGTGAAGTAGTTTAGATAGCTTTGATTACTCCTTGTCTGTTGTGGCACTTTGTTTTCTCTTCATCAAATTGACCACCTTTATGTATCAATGAGATCTGGACTCAAAATTAGATGCTTTTTGGTTTTTTATCTGGCTATAATTTACATAAATTAACTAAAATATTAGCAGATTTTCCCTAAATTCTTGAATAATACCCCATTTAAGTGTGTGCAAACTGTGTGAGGAAATAGTTTTGTTGGGTTGCTCCTCCATGTTGAAAAGGTGAGTAGCACAAACAGTACTTTGCCATCTGCTATTATTAATGTTGTGCATATGCAGAACAGCTGTTGACTGCAGCTGTCTGTGGTGTGCATGTGCAATTTCACACATTGAGACTTATTCTGAAATGCAAATGGGAGTGCCTAAAAATCTCCATTCTGAGAATGGGTTCAGAAAGCTTTGGTTTCAGAAAAAACAGCTCTGGTTGTGTACACAAACAGCTGAACTGCAACAGAAAATCTACAGCATTATGTAAAGGCTAAGCCTTCAAAGACAAACTGGATAGATCTAGTTACTCATTTGCAGAGTATGGAGATGATGACCTTGTTTTTAAATTCAGAGGTGAATAAGTACTGGCAATAGTGGGAAAACTAGATTGCATAACCCCAAAGTTTTATCTATGCGATGTATTAAATTTAATTAATTTTATTTATATAGCACCAATTTACAATAAATGTCATCTCAGGGCACTGTACAAAAACATTCACATACATTCTAAAATGCAAATTAGTTTCCCATACTGAGCAAATACAACAGGACAAATCCTCCAGCAGAACCAGGCTCAGGATAGGAGACCATTTAGTGCATCACAATGACCATTCTAAAGGGATAGTCTGGTCAATTTTGAAGTGATGTTCTATCTAATAGTTATCAGTATTTATTACCTCATTAGCTGTGACATTAGTCATAGAGCACAAAGTATAGATAAAAAGGCAAATGTCTTCATCCAGGCTAGGGCTTTGTATATCTAAATGAGGGCCTGTTTCTGTTTTCCAGGTTTATAAAACAACTCTTTTTCAAAAACTGCAAAAAAGTGTAAAAGTGAAAGATTCTAATTCAGTTTATTTTTATTATATTTACAACAAACTGGAGAAATCTGATCTCTCCTTTTCTCTCATCAGAACTCTGGCAGCAGCATTTTGGATCAACTGAAGACTTTTTAAAAACATTTTTGGACACCCAGATTATAAAGAATTACAAAAGCCCAGCCTAGATGTGATAAATGCATGGACCAGTTTTTCTGCATCATTTTAGGAAAAGATGTTTCTAGTTAAAGTAGTTTTACGCAGGTGGAAGAAAGCTGTCCTGGTAACATTTTTTAATGTGGGCGTTAAAAGACATGAAAAAGAACACCAAGGTTATTTACATTAGAACTGAAGGCCAATTTTATGTCATTCAGTGGAAGTGAAAAGCTGCAAATTTTGTTTTTAAAATGCTCAGGTCCAAAAACCATAACATCTGTCTTGTCTGAGTTTAAAAGTAGAAAATTAGGAGTCATCTTGGTTTTAATGCCTCTAAGACAAGTTTGTAATTGAAGTAACTGATTGGACTCATCAGGTTTTATGGATAAATATAACAGTGTGATCAGTATAACAATGAAAATTGATCTTGTGCTGTCTAATTTTAATAACTTTATCTAAAGAAAGCATATATAAGATTGAGTATTGGTTTGGTCCAAGTAATAAGTCAGAGTAATTCAGAGAATTCAGACAAATATTGAGAGTAAGGGACTGGTGGATGATAAAAAATAACAAATAAAAGTGTTTTTTTCTGATTTCCCTTTTGGATGAGAAAAACTGATTAACAAATTATAACTAATAATTGGCATTAAACAATAATCCTGACTGTGAAAAAAGCTGTTTTTACAAAAACTGTTGTAGCCAGGTTTCTGTTTGACAAAATAAATCACTATGATGATCTTTTATTAAATCATTGACAAACAGACCTTGATAAGAGAAATCATATTTTCAGTAATTCACAATTATTGCTTTTAGTTTTTTAAATCTTTTATTTTATTGATCTGATCTACATTGTTTGCAGGAGAAGCTGGCATCTCTGGAGTCCAGCATTGAGCAGCGCCTCAAGTGGGCTGGTGGAGCCAACCCAGCACTGACGCCCGTCCTGCAGGACTTTGAGATGACCATCAGAGACAGGCGAGCCATGGTAGCTAGAGACAACCAGCGCACCAGCCAGGTAACACCGCCCCCTTATTATCCACAGCATTTGGTATTTAACCAGTGTTTTAAAACATCTATTTATCTTGATTTGTCTTGCTATTTTTACTTTGTAAATGCTGACTCAGCTTTGACACAATTATATTCTTGTTTATTTTTCCAAATGTTTTTTGCGATCAAAGTGCTTCTGCATACTTTGTGCTATTTTAGTTGTTCATAAATCAAAATATTCCGCTTATTAGGGAGAGGAGGAACATTTTTTTTCCAGCTGTTAGCTTTTTACTAACCTTTGGATATTTATAACTAGTGTTCTGCTTTTTTTAGCATTACCGACTCAATTTTAGCTTCTTTAACAAATTTCAGCAATCATTCAGCACTCAGCATTCGCTATATTTTCATAGAAAATGCTGTTTCATTATTTTTATGTTATTATTATTATGCAATTTATTTTTCAGGTTACTTTCTTGTGCTCCTCCATCCTTAACTTTGAAGGCCTTCGGACCCGATCCCCTGAGGCTCTCAGCATGGATGCAGCCCTGTTTGAGCTGCTGAAACGTTGCCAGCAGACCTGCTCATATGCTGCCCAGTTCAGCAGCACTGTATCTGCACTGGAGCTCCAACTTTTACACAGACTGGTGATTTTAACCACTGACCTCTAAACAATCTGTTATCTTATCATGGTTTATTTTCTTAAATCTTAATAGTATCAGGTTCATAACATGTTAAAGTCTTTTGTTTGTTTGTTTGTTTCTCTTTTTGTTTTTGTTTATGTTTCGTCAGTCAATTGATTTCAGAACTCATTTTACTATGAAAGCAGAATAATTATCAAAACCTAAAATAAAAAAAATACTTCACTTTAATTTTACCAGCTCATTAAAGGTGACTTATAACTCAAAATTCACTTTTTGCATGTTTTTATACTTCCGTTTGGGTTTCTACTGCTTCTAGAAACAGTCCAAAGGGGAAAAAAACACCCAGCTGTTTTTCAGCTATAAGTAAATGTTTTCTGGTGTCTGCAAAACGACCTGTTTCAAAAACCTCAGGATTGTTGCCTCACAGTCTCCGTTACCTAGCAACCCCAAGCCCAGCCCAGCTCCTCACCTAGTAACCCAAGTGGAGCTCCTCCCACTTTATTACAAGAAGACCATCACGTTAGTTCTGCTGGTTTGACAGCTGAATATTATCTGCTGGGAAAGGAAAATGTTCTGTTGTCGGCTACAATATAGAACATGTGTCTGTATTGCAGCTGTCCCGACCCGCTACCAGTCGGGTTTCAGACCACTGATTGCTGCTCTCCTACTCAACAAATGTTGGTTCAGAACCGCTAAGTGCCCCTGGCCCAAAGTCAGAATCCTCAGAGTTTGAATTAACAACAATATAAATGTGTGTCAGATCCGCAGCGAGAGTACATTTAAAAACTTCAGAGAGTTTTTATGTTTGGAGTTGGGACTGAGTTGGGGGCGTGGCCAACAGCAGCTTATTTGCATAATAGTGATGTAGCCCTAAAACCGCTCATTCTGAAATGAGCTCAAAACAGGCAGAACTGATCAGGTGAAATCTCAATATCTGAGAATGATTTTGTGTATTAAATGTGATGAAGATGTTTTGTATAGACCACAGACCTGTCCTAACTTGTTCAAGGAAGCATAGTAGGTCCCCTTTAACAGAACTTTGTGTTTTCACGTGATCTCTGTTGTTCAGCTCTTTGTTTGTTATTCCAGGGACCAGTGGCTGACCTATCAATAGGCAGTCCTGATTGGCTGAGCTGTGGCCAGAGACAGCTGGAGGAGGAGCTGGGTATGGAGCGGAGGAATCAGGAGGAGCGGGAGCAGCAGCTTGAAGCTTGTGGGGAGACGCTGCAGCTGCTGGTTGACTCCATTAAAACTATTCTCTCCAACCACAACCGTTTACTGGCTGATGTCAAGCACCTGCTTAGAGGCATGGCAAAGGTACATGCAAGGCCCAACACGTTGCTTTTTTGGCCTTATGCAAGTAATTGAATGGAAGTGTGCATTTGATTCTAGGGCTGCCACTAACAGTTTATTTTAAATAACTGTTTTTTTTTTGTTTTTGTTTTACCAAAAATCAAACTCTACAATTTATTTTAGGTGGTTTTATTTTTATTAGTTAACATTCAGTTTTTGTTTACCACAAAATAAAATGTAAACAAAGATTTGCAAATGAAATGGTAAAATATTGGTTTATAATTCCAACTCTTGCATGACAAATAACTTATTCTGTTTTTAAACCTAAAAAGTCTGAATATTCATCATGTTGTAAGGATACTGTTGGTAAGAACTGTTTTAAACTTAGAAGAGAAATCCTTATGCAGAAATTCTGTCGCTTCACTTTGTTTTTGTCTTCAGAAAGAGGAGAGAAACAAATACAGCAGCTAATTAAAGTGTAATAAAGGAGACTGGAACATTCAGATGTTCTTTTAACTTGACTACACTTTTCACATCATACTTGTGAATTGTGTTTATTAATTGTATATATTATAAATACATCAGGATGTGTTTCTCCTGCTACAGTGGACAAAAAGAGATCATCAATCTTTTCTTTTAGCATTTTACTTAAATTAGCATTCCTTAAACCAATAGAGAATAAGAGGACATATTCTAGTCTAAAACTTTCCTCAAAAATGTATTCACTGAAAAACGTAGCAAACAGACAACCCGTCTACCTTCATGAAGAGCATCTAGCAGCTTACAGTTTTTTGTGTTTCCTGCCTGCTCTCGAGTGCATCACATTTTATCTGCTGTGGTAATCTAAGGAAACCTTGCAGATCATACAAGCAATCCTTTTATTGTCAGCTAGTTTAAATACTCCCATACTTCAACCTCCTTTGGACTTTTAAAACTTTTATAACCCAAATCTTTTGACTATGTAGCAGTTGTGGACTCTGCTTTTCCGACATGATATTTTGTAACTGAGCTCAGATAGAGTCAACTATAACTGATGTATGCAGTGCATACTAGTGCAGTTATTTCAGTTTGTTTCAATTGAAATGTTGAAGTAATTGGGCTGGAACAGTGGTGCAGCAGTGCAGTAGTTAGAGCTGTCACCTCACAACAAGAAAGTTACAGATTTGCCTTCCACCTGGGGCCTTTCTGTGTGGAATTTACATGTTTACCCCATGCACGCATGGGTTTATGGGTTTTCTCCAGGTATTCTGGTTTCCTCCCACATACATGTTAGATTCATTGGTAACTAATTTGTCACTAGGTGTGACAGCGTGAGTGGTTGTTTGTCTCTGTGTCCCTGTGATGCACTTGTGATCTGTCCAGAGTACACCCCGCACAATGACCACTGGAGATAGGCATCAGCACCCCCCCAACCCTGCACAGAAAACGAATGAAGGAAATGGATGTTTAAGGAATTAAAGATCAATTAAAAATATTGATGCAGAAATATTGTCATATGTGATGATTAATTAGCCTGACTAGTCACACCATTTAAAACAAAAAGTCTTACTCAACCTGTGAATTGTATTTGCAAGCCTGTACTCATCTGTTCCTTCTGTCATTTAGGATGAGGAGGCAGCGTTGGCAGATGGTGAAGAGGTGGCATATGAGGGGAGTGTACGTCACTACCTGTTGGAGTACAAAGCCTGGCAAGACAACATCCAGCTGGTTTTATTCACTGTGGTTCAAGCCAGTGGGCAGCATCGCAACCAGGAGCAGCTTGATCTACTGGAGGAGATCCCTGCTACCCTGAAGGAGCTGCACACCCAGAGCCAGAGGTAGACACACAAACCTGCTTCTTCTATTTCCTGTCAGTGAATCAGTTCCTGATTTGTGATTACCTCTGTCACAACAGTGTTTACAATGGTCTGGTGGGCTTTGCCTCCCCTCTGGTGACAGACAGAGAAGCTGAGTGTACCAGTCCTGTTTCTTCAGCTCAAACAAGCTTTGCAGCAGGTATGGAACAAAAACTTTAGTTTGTTTCCCTAAAAATGGTGATTGACTCGACTGCAGGATGTACTTCAGCATCATGTGCAAAGATTTGAATGGATTTCCTGCTGAAAACAATGTAAAAAATCCAGCTGTATGAAACTGTGTGTATTCATGAATCTGAGAAAATTTTCTTTGTGCATCTGGAATAAAATAAAATTCTCCGTCACCATAACAGATTTTTGTCATTTAGAATGTGGCCTGGGCGGATTTCTGTCACCTGTAAAAATGAGAAGGAATAAAATGTGTTTTTGTTATGGTCCTGTTAAAGCCATCCAGTCTAATTATAATACAGGGATTCAGCTGACACTGTTTCAACAAATAAAAGCAAACCTTTATCTGAAGGTCATTAGAGCTCCACCACTGTGCTGACGGGTAGTATGAGGTGTTTGTTTTGATAAGCTGTGTTTGGGTTTCTGCAAACATGCTGTTGTTCTTTCCATGGTCAAACATCTGTACTCTGATCTTGTCTGTCTAAAGAATATTGTTCTAGATGTCTGAGGTTTGCTCAAATCCTTCATTTAAACCTTAACCAAGGATGGCTGAATCTTGTCTCATCTAAACCTGGTTTGACGAGTCCATTGATTTTAGTAACTGATGTCTCAAACCATAGGAATGAAATAAGGTTTCATTTTAGAGTGAAAACTAGTTCTATTGTCTGTCTGTTTTACACAATATTGTATATTGTTTGGTTTCAGCTCTCAGATGCAGTGGAGTGAAGACCCAGCCAGATTCAATGTCCCAGAATGCACGCAAAGTGGTGCCACGTAACTTGGGAACTCCCACTGATACCCCGCCTAGCACTCTACTGATGAACAGCAAATGTCTCAACCCCAGTCCAAAGAGGGCTGTACGAGACCCTAAAACAGGACGAGGTACTGCTCTTCACTCTTGGCAAACTCTGCTGTTGGCACCACATATTTTCAAACCAAACAGACTTTTTTCATTCTTTGTTGCAGCTGTTCAAGAGAGGAACTCGTATGCAGTCAGTGTGTGGAAGAGAGTTAAAGCCAAGCTGGAGGGCAGAGACATCGATCCCAACAGGAGGATGAGTGTCACAGAGCAGGTAACACACAACACACTCCATCTTTTATCATGTAGTTAGGCCTTAAACCTTTTCCTCTCATTCCATATCGTCACTGAATGTGTGCGTGTGTGAAATCATGTCCAGTTGATTGAGATAACCACTGGATTTCTTTTAAGCTGTAGAATTATCTTAAAAGATCAAGTAAAATCAAAGTCAGTACCTAAACTACAACAACATTTGAAACACATGATTACCTATTACAGATTAGGTTAAAAAAGAAAAAATTATATTGACTTGTGCACAAGCAGGCAGCAAGGTGGAGCAGTAGACAACAAGGCACTAAATAGCAAATACAGCTAGTGTGGGGCTGAAAGGGTTTAGTGTATTGCAATTAGTTGTGTAAACTGACCCAAAACTACATGGGGTGTTTCATTCCTCAGCTTCCCAAAGGACAAGAAGGTTTAATGGATGTGGTTAGTTTAGCTCCAGGTGAAAATTAAAGCCCAGTGTCTGGTGACTGACTGTGCAGTGAACGTTTTGAAGAGGACCACCTGAAATACAAACCTTCACCAGCACCCTCCATTTGACTGGCACCTCTTGTTTCCTGCCGTCTGATTGACACCGGCAGCCTCGAGCTTTCCACATGGGAAACTCCCGTCTGTCTGACATTATTGGTCACGTAGAATTTTTGAAGCCAGACATCGCACACTCAGGATGTGCAGCTGTACCAATAATATGAAAGTCACATACCCTCCCAGCTCCCCAACAGGATGTCACGCTCTCAGATACAGTGTACCATCACACTTTTATTAAAGCCTCAAATAACAAATTGAAACTAAATGTGTTTTTAAAAATGCATATTTGATCAGCAAGGTAAGAGCTACATGAATCAACAAAAATAAACACCTGAACAGAATCATCTTAGGTGTATTTATTTTGTAGTGTCCCATTCATTTACACAGAGGCCTTGGACTTTAAAATTGTACTGTTTGTTTATGGTGACTTCAACTTCCAGCTTCCAGCCTTTACCCTAGTTATTGTTATTCTCAGAAAGTAACACAAGCAAAGAAACTGAAATGATCAAAGCAGTAGCTAAAAGCTAAAATTAGTAAAATACTAAATTTTAAAATTTGCAAATAATAAGTCATAGAAAACTATTCTCAGTCAAGCTGAACATTTTGATGTATGAACAGTTAAAATAGCACAAAGTTTGCAAAAGTTTCATTGCAAGAAATGTATGAAGTATAAACAGGAAAAAAGTTCTGTGAACGCTGGCTCAGAATCAACATTATAATATTAAAAATCTTCAAGAACAAATACCATGAGGTTTGGTGGATGGGTGGAGTACAGAGTAATAGTTTTTTTTATTTAAAATTCACTCCATTTTACTTGTATTTTACTGTTCTTGTCCACATTTTCACTGTAAAGGTGAGCCCCTGCCACCCTACACAGTCTGTAAGTGTCTAAAGCTGCTGTCTTGTCATGTTGTTGCAGGTTGATGTTGTGATTAAAGAGGCTACCAACATGGACAACCTGGCCCAGTTATATGAGGGTTGGACAGCTTGGGTGTGAGCACTACGCTGTTTCATGTCTTTGGTCCAGCGAAGGCTTGAAGATCCACCATAGTCCTGCGGGGCTTGGGTGTCAGAAGAGTAGCACCGGGCCACCCAAGGAGGAGGAAACGGGAGGCGGATGCTTCGTCCGCCCTTCCAAACTCCCGGGCAACCAAACTGGGGCAGCAACCTCGTGGCATCGCTGCAACCACACTCCCCTGCAACCACCGGCGATCAGGCTAACACAGTACTTAGTGGGCCTGCAGACCCACCCTCCTTTTCAGGGTGTGGGTGGGCTAAAACCGGTGGTGGGGAGAGGGGGAAAGGAGAGGAAAGGCCTCCTCACCCTTCGACTTGGAAATTCCTTCCCCTCTTACCTGCATAGCTCACTTTGAAGTTGTACCTATAAACATCCCTGCATCCGTCTGAGGGCAGGATGAACAAGTGAGCCCTTTCCCTCTGAAGTAGTCTTCAGGGAGGACTGTACCAGGGTCCAATCTCAGATGGACAGGACATTTCCATGGGCACTCTTTCTTTTCACCTTTCTCTTCTGTGACATGTGATTCTGATTGGCCGGTGAACAAGATGATGGGTGTGAACAATAAAAACAAAGGTTGAACAGGATTCTTCAGTGAAACCTGAACATGTGCTTTGATTAGAAAACAGTGATGATCTGAGTGTTGTCAAATTTGAACAGATACACAAATAGTAGAAATATTGTCTGTTTGTGGATTAAACTGAAACAACCTATCGCCTGAAATAGTTTTGGAAGGCTTCTAAATGAGAATAAAAACCGTTAGTTACCACAAGATGAGAACCTCTAAGTTTTTCATTAAGTCTGGATCTTTAGTCTGTGTTGTGTTTTGTAACTATTTGTAGGAATAGACTTCTTTTTTCCCTTTCCTTTTTTTGACTTGCCTGTTGCATTTTATGAATCTTGACTAATCTAGTTTTACATTTTTATTATGTTTGTGGTGATGGTGAAACATGTTAACTCTTAAAGTTTTTATTGAATTTTGTTGGATGCCAAATAAACGTGGAACTGAGAAGTGTAAAGTGTTTTATTTAATGGTTTGGAACATCTAAACCACATTGTTCATTTAACAGACTGGACTGCAGCACAGTTTCTGATCCATCAGCAGGTTTATCTGCACTTTAATGGGATGATGCAAACTACGCAGGCAGCGTCATTTTTCCATAACATGGTAACAAAAAAAACACGATATGAAACCTCACATAATCTATAGTCATAACCACTGTTAATCTTGTGTAAATGAAGGTGAAACTTTACATAAACGTCATGAAGGGGTTTCATGTCGATAAAACGCCTCCAGCAGCTGGTTAATGATTACAACTGCTTTGCTTATTTACAGCTGATCCCCTCGTTGCAGGTTAGACTAACAGGGAGCAGGTTTGTATTGGTACTAACAGACATGTCTCAGCAGTGTGTGTGCGTCGCAGACTTTGAGAAGGAAGCCAGGAGAGTTCTTCCTAAGGCTGTATATGACTATTACCGCTCCGGAGCTGATGGACAGAACACACTGGCTGACAACGTGGCAGCCTTTAACAGGTACAGCTCAACACACCGATGAATTTTAGCTCGAGGGCAAAGGTTTAAAGTGTGTCAACAGTTTGAATTCTCAGACAGTAGCCTTTTGATTTTTACCTAAAAGCTTGTAAACTGCATTTTTCTTGTTGTGATCTTAAAACCCTGAGTATTTGTTAAAGCATGTTTACAGCAACTGATAAAATAAACTCCTAGCATTTCTCAAAGGAATGCATATTGTCCGCTATTTTTTATGCCAGACTTCTAAACCAAGATGCTGTCAGAGCACCAGAGATGACCAAACTGATAAAATGCTCCAGTTTTATTCAAGTTTATTTACAACCTCAATTCCAAAAAAGTTGGGAGTTTGAGTAAAATGTAAATATAGACAGAATGTAATGATTTGTAAATGTCAAACTTATTTTTTAATTACAATGGAACATGGTAACCTTACTTAAACTAAACAATTATACTATTTCTCTAGGGGGGGAGAAGAATAGTTTTGAATTTGATAGCAGGGACAAGAAAGAGCTGTTAAGAGTATAAATTACCAGCTGGATGAGCATTTTGCAACTGATTTGATTAATTGGTAACAGGTTAGTTGTAGACCTTGCTGCACGGGCTCAGGAACACTTCCACAAATCACAGTTTGTCGTCCCATCCACACAAGCTGGTTATAGCTCTATCATGCAAAGACAAACCCAAATATGTGAACACCACCCAGAAACACCACAATCTTCTCTGGGCCAAATCTCATTTAAAATGAACAAAGGCAAAGTGGAAAAACGTCTGTGGCGAGATAAATCAAAATTAGTAATTTTTGGAAATCACAGACACTGCATCCTCTGTACTGAAAAGAAGAGGGACCATCTGGCCTATTATCAACACACACTTCAAAATCCTGCCTCTCTGATGCCTCTCGACGTGGAGGAGCAGCGGCTCGACTCTGAGTCCCTCCCGGATGACCGAGCTTCTCACCCTATCTCTAAGGGAGAGCCCAGACACCCTGTGGAGGAAACTCATTTCAGCCGCTTGTATTCACGATCTCATTCTTTCAGTCACTACCCAAAGCTCGTGACCATAGATGAGGGTAGGAACGTAGATCGACCGGTAAATCGAGAGCTTCGCTTTTTGACTCAGCTCTCTCTTCACCACGACAGATCGGTACAGCGCCTGCTTCACTGCAGACGCTGC
>NC_051441.1:23019843-23027762 GCF_001649575.2 Kryptolebias marmoratus
GTTGACAGCTCCGCCCCTCTCTTCACCCGAGTGTCCAAAACATGCGGCCGCAGATCAGATGAAACGACAACAAAGTCGACCGCCGAGGTCCCCACCTTCAGCCACCACCCATCCCACATTGCACCTGATCCCTTTGGCCCCTCCCCTAGGTGGTGAGCCCATGGGAAGGGGGGCCATGTCATCTCTTTGGGCTATGCCCAGCCACCAGGCGCTCGCCAACGCTCTCCAGGCCTGGCTCCAGAGTGGGGCCCCATTGACCCGCGTCTGTGTCCAAAATTTTTAATCATCAGTAGACGATCCACGTCTTGAAGATATCAACTCCTTCCCATATGGACCTTCAAGTGCAGTTACCATTCCTACCAGCAAATCTACATTAAGAGCAAAGGTTTAAAATGCTTTAAAATCACCTGGCTTCACATCAGAGGCATTTAGGATAGCAGCAGTTTCACTCTGTGTGAGCTGATGTGGCTGGCCATACTGCAATTGTAGAGCTTGCATTGTCATGGTGTAAGGTTGTGAGTGATGCCTGCAAGCCTGAGCAATGAGTCATGCCTCATCTAGAGGTTGGGAAACATATACTTCCATACTTTGTGCTTGTTTCAAAGAAGCTGTATTTGCTGGTAGTAGGTCATGAACTGACCACAAGGATGTCACCAATCCAGTGGCAGTCGAGCTGCCTTCTGAGTCAACTTGATCTGATGTACAATGACTACTTTCATCACCTACTTCTAACATAGTTGCCCGGTTTAAAGTTTCACCAAATCTAAATGTAAGATCATCAATTCGGATGAACTGATTCGAAGACTGCTCATTAAGTCATGTGACTGTATTTACGGTAACATGGATAAGGGTTCGAACACTGCACAGGGCTTTCTTGTATATTATCAGGATATCTCTAAATAAAATTCTTCCATGTTAGCGGAGCGCCATTTTCTTACCAACTTTCTATTTGCCTGTTTTAATTCTGAATTAAACCAAGGAGCCAGCTTCCTCTGACTAATCACTTTATTTTTCAAAGGAGCAATTTTATCAAGAACACAACATTAGCTGGTATTAAACTCTACAAATTTTCTATGACACAGTTTGTCTAGTTTGTTGCTTTTTTCTCAGTGGAACATTATCCATGTTACTATGCAAATGTGCTTGTGCTGAGCATTGACAGTGCATATGCCGATGGAGTAAACTTTTGGACTGAGTAGGCACGCTGATCCAGTAGACTGATCCATTCAGCAGCCTGAGTTCCATTGACATATACTTTGTCTATGCTCTCCATATATGCACTTGCATGGTAACACAGATATCTGACTGAGAAAATAGCAACAAACTAAAGTGTTTTACTAAAGTTTTTGAAAAAACAGTTATTTATCTAGAATTTTTTAAAATACCATTGTTTTGTGTTTGTACTGTAAAATTTATTTGTAATTTATCAATTTGTTTAACAGGGTTTTAACTTTTGAGTTTAGGTTGAATTTAATTAGAATGGCTTAAAATTGACCACAAATTTCTCAAATTTCAAATTTACAGTTTACACTAAAATAGTTTATTTTTTCAGTGCAGATTTCACAAATGCTCTTGGTGTTCTGGTTCACAAAATGTATTCATTTGATTTCTGGTTCACAAAATGTTGTTATATTTGATTTGGATTTATTATGTTTGAAGAGGAGCAGCAATAACAAGAATTACGTGGCTGCTAGACAAACATTTGTTCAAAGGTCTATGAAGCTTTATCAATATAAACATAGTTAAACATTTCCAAGAAACATGAATAAAGCCAGAACACTTTTCAAACATCAAACAAAAACAACTGTCTGCATTAGGTTCTGTTTGTTCTCATGAGCAATTGGATGGATTTTATTGAAACTCCTGTAAAGTAATTATTGGATACACATTTTCAATTTATTACCTTGTGGAGTCAAACCAATTCAAAATGGCCACCATAGCTAATCACATTAGCCAACATAAAAATGGCTATAAGTCTGTCGGTTTCACAGATATTGTGCTAAAATTTGGTGTGGACCTAGCTGAGAGTCAATCCTAACACAAACGAGTGACATCTTGTGATACCACATCAGATCACACATAATATTTAAAAAAAACAAAAACATTTGACCGAAACACCTAAAACTCTATCATAGGATGATCTTAGTTTAAAACTGTGGCATGAAAGGCAGCGGATAATATGCATTTTTTCAAGGCTAGTCTAGTATTCTGCTTTCTTAGCTTTAACAACTCAGTTTCAACTCCTCTGGCAATTTGGTTTTACTATTATTATTTAGATAATATTATTTAAGAAATATTTCAATACCACTGTCATATATTATCATAAAACTACTTTAACTATTGGTTAAAATAATATTTATGAAAAAAAAAATTGAAGCCACTCTTTTATGGTTCATTTTAAAGGACTTAGTATTTGTTGAAATTGTTAGTGTGAATCACTCTTCTGTGGCTCATTTTATATGAGTAAATATTTTGTTTTTGTTTTTTTTCTTTTGATTTTTAGGGCAATCACTTCTCTTTGTTTGAGTAAGGAATAGAAGTGTAGGCAAATCATTTCCATCCCACTAATTTTTATTGTACCTTCCTGATGAAACAGAAGATTATGGCTTTATTTAACTTCTCTAATACAATATACAAGAACATGTTTGCAGAGACTCTGAGTCAAACACAGACTGTCTGTGAGGTAGTAAAGATACGGATCGGTTTACTGTAGTACTGGATCTTTGCACCTGGCACTCTGCTTTTCTGTATCTGTGTGGAAAAGCCAGAAGGTGTCACAAAAACACTTCTCAGCCTCAGTTCTTTATTCAACATGTCTTCTAAAAAGGAGTACATTAATGTGAAACCTGTCTGTTAGCAATGCCATATTGACCTAATTAAAAAAATAAATGTATATGTTAATTAGATTATCTAAACAACCACAGTGTTACAAACCAAAACTTTTGCATATTTATGAATAATGTGTAATATTAACTGTCACTGTGACCACACTAGCATCTTTATTGGCTACAACTCCCATTTTTTCAACATAAGAAGATCTGAGTTTAAAACTCTGGCTGAATGGCAATGGGTGAAATGTGTTTCCTTAAGGAATGCATATCACCCAGGCCTTTATTTTATTTGTTTATTTTTCCATGGCTGTAAACCACCAGTTAAGAAATCCTCAATTTGTCATACTTTGTTTGATGCATCAAAAGACTCAAAGTACATTAGACGGAGTCAGTCTGTTTCTTATATCACATGTGAAGAGGTGATTCAGAACAACAAACATACACAGTCTGGATCACTTGATGTGTTTTATTGTGTGTGTGTGTGTATGTGTTTAGGTGGTATCTTCTCCCTCGAGTGATGAGGGATGTGTCTATTGTGGATCTGTCTGTAACTGTCCTGGGACAGAAGCTCAGCATGCCTCTCTGTGTTGGAGCCACAGCAATGCAGAGGATGGCTCATCCTGCAGGAGAGACAGCTACTGCAAGAGGTTCCTACGCAAACACGCACACACGCACATTTACTCACCTACAAATACACTAAGCTGAATGCAAGGCACAGGAGTCCTTCTTGATCCCCCCCCACCAAAGGCGAATGTGTAAATATTAATCACTGATAGATGTAAACAGATATAAATCTGTTGTTGATGTACATCAACAACAGATTAACTTTTAGACTCAACCCAATTCAAGATGGCCGTCACAACCAGTGGTCCTTAGAAAACACAAAATTGGTGGTAATTTATTCAATTTTACAGCTAATGAGCTAAAATCTGGCGTGGCAGTCACTGAGTATTGTTCCCAACACATACTTTGAATGCAGCATCTTGCTTAAAACCTTGTCATTAACCATTTGAGTCCACCCTGATTGTCTGTTAGCAAAATTTCTCATAAAACACTTGACAGATTTCAATAAAACTCTTAAAAAGTAACTATTAATGTACAACGGATTACCTTTGGGAGTCAACCCAATTCAAAGTAGCCACCATATCTAGTCAACCTTAGCAAATAGAAAAATCACAATAACTCAGGCAATTTCACAGAAATTGTGCTAGTTTGGTGTGATAGTAGTTGAGAATTATTCATACACATACTTCAAGTGCTAACAGATCAAGTAAGATATCTTAATTTTGCATGAAATTGTGCATGTTATTTTCATGGTTTGACCAAATTACCCACAACTCCATCACTTCTCAACCTAAAACGATCTTAGTCAAAAACTCTGGGATGAAAGATGGTGGGCAATTTGCATTTCTTCAAGAAATGCTAGGTCTTTTATTAACATATGTCAAGGTCCTGAGGAGAATCTGTTTCACCATCATCTCCCCCCCTTCCCCAATGTGACGTCCCAGCATGCAAAGCAGCAGGAACAGGAATGATGCTGAGCTCCTGGGCCACTTCCAGTATAGAAGAAGTGATGTCAGCAATGACGACCTCACCAGGCAATGGAGGTGTTCTCTGGATGCAGCTTTACATTTACAAAGACCGAGAGCTCACATTGTCTTTGGTGCGCCGGGCAGAGAAGGCAGGCTACAAGGCTATCTTTGTTACCGTGGATACACCATACCTTGGGAAGAGGCTGGATGACGTTCGCAACCACTTCAAAATGCCCCCACATTTGAGGTAGGACCCAACAACAGATTCCATCCACTTGTCAATTTCCACCACATAAACAGAAGACTGTTTGGTGTTATGTGTTTTAACTACATACGATGTGTATCTGTGTTTGTGTATGTGTGGGCTCTGCCAGGATGTCAAACTTTTCGACAGCCTCTCTGGCCTTCTCTGAGGATAACTATGGCAATGATAGCGGTTTGGCTGTTTATGTTGCAAATGCCATTGAACCGGCTCTCAGCTGGGACGACATCACCTGGCTAAAGAAGCACACACATCTACCTGTGATTGTGAAAGGAGTACTGAATGGTAAAAACACACAAAAATGATTTTAAAAAAAAACTTAAACTAAATGATAACCAGTTTTTCTTCAAAAAGGGAAATCTCTGACATCCATCCATTTTCAAACGCTTATCTGTGATGAAATCACAGCAATAATAGGTCCAAGAGGGATACCCAGACATCCCTCTGCCCAGCACCATTCTTCAGCTCCTCCTGGGGGATCCCAAGGCATTCTCAGGCCAGAGAGGATATATAGTTCTTCCAGCAAACTCTGGGTCTGCCCCAGGGTCTCCTCCTAGAAAACCTCTAGAGCAGGGGTGGGCAATCCTGGTCCTCAAGGGCCAGTATCCTGCATGTTTTACTTGTTTCCCTGCACCAACACACCTGATTTGAATCAATAGGTGATTAACAAGCTTCTGCAGAACACAAAGATGTAATTTAACCGCTGAATCAGGTGTGTTTGAGTAAATAAAGAAGCAAAACATGCAGGATAGTGGCTCTTGAGGACCAGGATTGCCCACCCCTGCTCTAGAGGGAGGCACCCTGGAAGCATTTTAATCAGATCCTCAAACCACCTTAGCGGACTTCTTTCAATGCAAAAGAGCAGTAGCTCGAGTCCAAGCTCCCCAAGATGAACGGGCTCCTCACCTTGTCTGTAAGGCAAAACACATGGCAACTGGAGAATCAAATTCTGCATCAGCGAAAATGTGTTCTGCTGTTCCACAACCAGGATGAAATCCACACTGCTCGTCCTGTAGCTTCTGATTTGCTACTTTTAGTTTTTATTTATATTTTTATTAATACTTTTTATTTTATGCTGTTTTTAGCTCATGTTCTGCTCATTTGAGACCACATTCTGCTCATTTTCTGCAAGACTGCAATTTAGCTAGATAATATACAGTGCTAAAATAATCATCAGCCTTCTGCCACTACTATGATAAGCAGACACTTCAGCAGAAATGAGTTCAACACAAACTAATCCAACAATAATAAAAGGAGAACAGTTCAGTGCAATGTTTAAGGCCTTTTAAGGCAAAATCTATGGCAAATAAGCACAGCCTCTTTTGATTTGATGTTTTTTGTTTCATGGCATAAAAATCATCTGGCATCAGTATTTAACTTAAACAGGTTTGAACATCATGTGACGTAATGCATTGTGGCATTATTTATTCAACAAATTCTAACCAAAATAAAAAGTGAGTAAATAGAAAGAACAAATGTCCACTCCATGATTTAGTAACCTGTACAAACTTTGATGTCAGATGTAGCTTGACAAAATATATTTTTATGACCTCATCAACCTTTTATGTAGTTGAAAATAAATTTTGGCCCACTCTTCTTTCCAGCATTGGTTCAGTTCGTAGAGATTTGCAGACATTGGTTTCTGCACAGCACTTAAAGTCCCACCACAACATTTCAATGAGGTTAAGGTTCTAGACTTTAATGGACCATTGTTACACCTTGATTTGTTTCTTTTTCAGTTGTTCTGTTGAAGATTTGCTGCTGTGTTTGGGATCATTGTCTTGTTGCATCATAACCCAGTTTGGTCCAGTCTTCAGCTATTAGACAGATGGCCTCAAATTTGACTCTAGAATCCTTTGGTCTACAGAAGACTTCTTAGTTGATTCAATGACTGCAAGGAACCCAGGTCTTGTGGCTGCAAAACAATTCAATGCAGTTTATTTATAAACTGCCAATTCACAACAAAAATCATTTCAGGGCATTGTACAAAAGCATTCACATACATTATAAAAAGCCAATTTGTAAAAGTTATCTATCTAAGAAAGCCAGCAGATTGCATTAAATCTTCACTTTGTCACTCTCCTATTCTGAGCAAGCACATTAGCAACAGTGGAAAGGAAAAACTCTCTTTTAAAATGAAAAAAACCACCAGCAGAACCAGACTCAGAACATGCCCAATTCATCACACTTCTACCACTGTGCTGGACAGCTGGTATAAGATGCTTATGCTGATACTTTTTGGTTTTACCCAAACACGGCATACAAGGTACAGGTAAGTATTAACTTCAGAAACTTCTACTTGAAGTCACACAAAAGCAAAAACTAGATTCAGACATTATGCTGAAGCTGGAACATTCACTGTGTAACGACAATCAGACCAACAGCTGTTGCTTCAACTCCGCCTTATAAGCCCAGGTAATCAGTCACTGAGCTGACCAAAAGCTGAACGGGAGCTGTCAGGAAATGCAGCCCGCCCTGCATGGAGATACGCTCTCTCAGCTCACCTGCAAAACAAAAGAATTAAAAGACAAAGCACAATAGACTGAATCCTCACAATACCCTCTGCTGAATGGTCAAACTCTCTGCATGTGCACAATAGAAATCAGTGATAAGGGAAGGGTCCAGAATAAAGAAGCAGGAAATCTATGAATGCTCCACTGGAGCATACCTATCCAAGTCCACAGGAAACAAAAAAAACCCTATGATGAACATTCAAGATCTGACAAACTGTGTACTCCAGGTGATCATCGATGAGATGGGCTCAGAGATGGGTGGGGATTTGGCCGGAGGGCACAAAGGACTAACAACAGGTTTTAACAGGGACACATGAAAGTAGAGTGAATCTTCATAGCAGGTGGTAATTTGAAATGGACTGCAGAGGGACTGATGACTTTTTCCTACTTCGATGAGACACAGGAATCTTGGTGCCAAATTCTTAGGGAAATCCTTTAGGGGAATGTCTAAGGATGACAACCAAACATGGGCTGCCACCTTATCGTGGTGGAGGGGTTTGAGTGTCCCAATGATCCTAGGAGCTATGCTGTCAGGGGCTTCATGCCCCTAGTAGGGTCACCCAAGGCAGACAGGTCCTAGGTGAGGGGCCAGACGAAGTGCAGCCCAAAAACCCCTTATGATGAACATAAATATTGGACACAGTGTTCCCTCGCCCGGACGCGGGTCACCGGGGCCCCACTCTGGAGCCAGGCCTGGAGGTGGGGCACGTTGGCGAGCGCCTGGTGGCCGCGCTTTCACCCATGGAGCCCGGCCGGGCACAGCCCGAAGAGGATACGTGGG
>NC_051441.1:23030884-23037103 GCF_001649575.2 Kryptolebias marmoratus
TGGCCCAAGTGGCTGGGGAGAGGGAAGTCTGGGTCTCCCTGCTTAGGCTGCTGCCCCCGCGACCCGACCCCGGATAAGCGGAAGAGAATGGATGGATGGATGGATGGATGGATGGATGGACAACCAAACATGTTGTCCTGGAGTTCTGTTACGGTCACCAAACCTTTTATTTTGTTCAGAAGAATGCATAAGGGCTGCCGTAGTGTCCTGCCAAATCATTCTGCATCATTGAAGGTGATGATGGCTGGAGGGAATTGCGATTTCAGAGTCATGAAGTGAAATAGGGGGTTGGTGACCTAGAGAAGCCTCAGATGAGGTAAGGGTGTTGTAGGCATATTCTACCCATGGCAGCAGGAAGCTCCAAGTAGCAGGATGATTCTCAATCACACATCTATGGGCGGCCTTAATCTCTTGGTTGATGTGTATGGTCTGTCTATTGCTTTGAGAATGAAAGCCAGAAGAAAGGCTTACTGTGGTCCTTAATACATTGCAAAAGGCTTTTCACATCTGAGAAGTGAACTGGGGACTCCTGTCTGATACAATACATTGGTGATCGAAGGTGATGTCAGACCAGGGGCGGCTAGGAACAGGGAAAGGTTTTATTTTTACTTTGGGCACTTTTGGGACATGCTGAGATGTATTCTTTGATGTCTGGAACCAAGGTAGGCCAGCAGTTGGTGGAGTTGATGCCGGTGTAACAGGCTAACTTAGAATTGTGGTCCCACTGTAACACCTCAGACCCCACAGAAGAAGAGATGTAAATCTTATTAGGTGGTCCTGTGCCAGGGTCAGATAAGTTTCCTGTGCTCTGCGGATCAGGCTCTTAGCCTTCCACGTGACGGCTTTGATGGTACAGGTGAGTGGCTGAATGTTTTCAGGGTCATTCATCTGATCAGAATCAGAAAACTGTTGGGAGACTACATCTGGCTTAACATTGTAGTTATGGAGAACTTGAACCTGGTGAAAAACAGAGACCAGTAAGACTGACAAAAATTGGGATGTTTAGCAGTTTGGAGATGAGCTAAGTTTTTGTGATCCGTCTACACAATAAATAGGAACTTGGCACCCTTGAGCCAATGTCTTCACAGGCTTTCAAGAGAAGAAAGGACACGGGTGGACTTTACTATCTGGATTGGCACATTAAGAAATAACAGCTCATACCTTAGCATCTGGTGCATTTATTTCCATGATGAACTGCTTGTTTGGAGCTGAATAAGCTAGAATTGGAGCTGTGATGAAGAGTCTCTTGAGCTCTTGGAATGCTTTTTCTCCCCAGGGTGGCCACACAAAGGCCTGATGAATGGAGGTAAGTCTGGTTAAAGGTCCTGCTGTTTAGCTCTGAGAATATTGAAATGTTCAGATATACAAAGATGTTGAGAAATGGTATGACCAGGTACACAAAATGCCCCAAAGGTGTCTTAAATGCTGTCTTCCATTTGTCCCCCTTTCTGATACAGACCAGGCGATAGCATTCTGAAGATTAGTTTAGAAAAAACAGGCAGAGTGAAGCTGTTTGAATCGATTAATAGAAGTGGATACCTATTTTTTTACTGTGATTTGATTTAACGCTTGGTAATCTATGCATGGCCTGGGGGTTTTATCCTTTTTAGTGACAAAAAAGAAACCTGCACCTACCAATGAAAGGGTGGATGATACCTAATGCTTGTAATGACAAAGTCTCATGATGACCATAGAAAATACTGGGAAGGAGTAGTCGGGGAGCAGTATCCCCGGAGCTACTGGCAGGAGCTGGAGTTTAAATGTTTTGGACAAGTTGCAACAAAGTGACCTGGTTCTACACAATACGTACATAGTCTTGCCTTAATCTGGCGTTGACATTTCTCAGAAGACAAACAGATCCTCTTCATAGAGACTTTATCTTTATCTGAGAGCAGACTCATTCTTGAAACTAAAGAAAACTAATTAAAACGAAAACAAGAGGCTGACGGGGCAGTGAGACGAAAACACGAACTACAACCAGGAACACAAGAGAACACAGGACAAGGACTAATGAACAATGATCCGATGGAGTGGTGGGGGAAATGACCGGGTATTAAAACACAGGATGATGAGGTAAGTGGGGACAGGTGAATGATAATAATAGCTGACAGGTGGAGATGGGCGTGGCAGGTAAACAGATAAGTGAGTGACTGAGGAGGAATGAATGGTGACAGGAAACAAACACAGACACACGAGACAAAGGCAGAAGGAACTCAAACCAAACTAACAAAATAAATAATAAACACCAACTGAAACATAAAAAACTACAAACTGAAAACCAAAAACCCAAATCCCGACAAGATATAGGGATTGTTGAAGTCATCCTGTTCACCAATTACTGTAAGCCTCATAGAAAAACAGTTTTAAACCTAATCTTAAAAGTAGAGAGATGTCTTTGTTGTATAACATTTAGCTGATTTATATCCATTCCTGCTTGCAGTTATTACAATTTGTCATTAATCCTGTCTGGCAACTTCAATTAATGTTGTGAAACATTTCCAGTGTTAATAAAGTCTCAGGAGTCCGATGCACATTTATGCAATTCTTTAATCTTTGCTTGCCAGCTGTCAACAAAATACCAAGTCAGTTGTCTTTGAGTACAGTGACTCAAGTTTTACAATCATAAAACCTTATTAGGTCAAGACAAAAAGTCAAATGCAAATTTACCAGGCCTTTAACTCAGCTCTCATGCAGTAAACAGAGTAGAATGCTGTGGTTTTTCAGAATACTATACTTATATATGACACGATTTCAAGGTTTTGCCAAACGTGAGTAACCAGATGACGAACAGACAATATAAAGTGTAAGTATGTTTATTTAGGATAGGGAGGGGGTAGGGGCAGGATCTGAAAGAGGATAAGTTGTAAATTAGTTTCAAAACAGGTTTGCAGGTTTGTGGCAACAGTACTTAGAATGTTGTGGCTGAGGCTTACGAAGGATGATAGGGAGCAGGCTCGGAGGTGCGGTTCCAGGTGTTCCAAGGTGAGTATATACAAAGTGCAGGTAAGTGGTTTCCAGGTGGTGGTCGGTCGTGGTGGCAACTCCAACAGGTGAGTATTTACACGGTGCGGTTGTGAAGGTTCGGTGGAGACAGACGGGCTCTGAAGAGGATCCCACAGGTGAGTACTGGAGCTGGTTACAGAAGATCCGCTTCACAGGATAACAGGCCAGATCTGACACAGCAAGATTCCCCAGGAAAGTAGTACTTAGGCAGGTGAGCAGTAACAGGATACTGGTGGTACACAAAGACAAGCAAAAGGTAAGTAATCTTCAGGAATGCAAAACTTGGTTTCAGACCGAGACTGTTTACCCAAAAGCAAACGATGTTCCAGCGAAGAGCTGCTCTCTGCGACTGCCTTAAGTACCCAGGAGCCTGCTGATGACGACCTGCTGCAGCTGTGCGTGATTAGTGCCACCACCAATTAGAAGAGTAGAGGGAGCTGAACAGGTGGCACAGTGGCAGATTGCCACAGTATAGACTCCTAAAAATAGCCTGTTGAAATCTCCTCCTGCTGGCTGTACCTTTCTTCATCTATCCATCAAGAATGGCTCATTTCTTCTCCTGGGACAATGAAATAAGTCCTTTTGGCTGCTTGGGTATTTCCACCTTTACTTGCTGCCAGGGTCTTTCCCATCTTTGCAGGTGACGTTTCTGAAGATGCCGGTTCGGCCTCCGGCTTTTTCTTTTTCTTCAGCCATTTTGACAGATTTATATTTGTGTACTTTTTCCTCAGTGCAGGTGGTTCTCCAATGTCCTGCGCTTGTCCACCCTGCTCAGGCAGGTTTGACACCCTGATGTTGGGTTCATACACAAATGTATTTCAGTTTTTCACATAATACACAATTAAAACCCAACTCTTTTTAAGTATATTTTTTTAAATCGTCAAGTTTAATTTAATTATTTAACTAGTGCATGATGAACTACTATAAAATGCAACAAGGATGTGCTTAACAACAAACTTCTGATTACATGTTTTTCTTATATAATACATTTTTGAGACTGCATGCCTTTCTTTGGTGAATACATAACATATTTTCCTAAAACAACTTAAACAAATATTAGAAAGTTCAAACAGTTTCTTCTCTCTCCCTCTGGGTGATTTATTTCTCTGTCCTCCATTTTAAGTGCATATTCTGGTGTAGTGTCTCCCGCTCACCTTGACATGTGATGGTCTGAAACACTGAGCACACTCTGAGCTTATGCAGCAAGGTGTGTGTGGGCCTTCACACTAGCACTCACACACACACTGAGTAGCTGGGCTCAAAGACAGCCTGGATGGACACAGATAAAAACAGATGAGAAAGGAGACTTCCAACCCTTTCAACTTGATTTCTAAACATAACCTTCTTCTCTACAGGGATTAAAGTTCTCTGTTGCCATGGCAAATTTCCATCATTTGTAACAAGACCAGGACGGATTTCCATCATCTACAAAATAAGAAAGAAAGAAAAACATGTTTAATGTTATGGTCCTGTTAAAGCCATCCAATCTAATTATGACACAGGATTTAAGCAGACGTTGCTTTCAACAAATAAAGCAATCCAGCACTAAAGTTTTATCAAATCAGAGCAGAGCTTTCTGTTATACTGTGCGCCTGGGCGCAAGTAGTGTTGCCAACTTAGAGAGTTTTTCACTATATTTAGCGAGTTTTCAGACCCCTCAAGTAACTATTTTTCAAAAAAGTGTCTAGGGACTTTTTCTGGTGTTTTTGGAGACTTTTGAAGGCCGACATGAAAGCAAGCATCATTTTTTCATCAAGCAGCATTTTGCTTGTACCAGGTTGGAAAGCCCTTTTGCCTTCAGAACAGCCTTTGATTTTTGGTGGCATTTGGTGGATTTAATAAGGTGTTAAAAACATTCCTCAGATATTTTGGTCCATATTGACCCCCTCCTTTGATTGTTATTTTTCATGTTTTACTTTGGGTTTTTTGTTTCTTGTATGCTGTCTTTACTCTTTGTTCAGTTTTTGTTCCTTGTCTTTGTACTCCAGTCATTATTCACTTCTTTTCCGTCAATTACTTGTTTTCTTGCCACGCCCATCTCCACCTGCTCCTTGTTAGTTATCACTCACCTGTGCTCATCTAATTACCCTGTGTCATTGGCTCCACTTACTCGCTGGTTGGTTTGTCATTTTTCCTTGCTGTCTGGTTACATTCACGTCTCCCTCTCATGTCTGCGATGTTTTTGGATTTTGTTTGTCTTGTATTGAGTTTTGTTTTTTGCTTCCTTGTTCAGCCTTTTGTTTTGTTCTTTTATTTTTAAATAAATCATTTTATTCCTGACGTCAAGATGAGTCTGCACATTGGGTTCACCCCTCTCTTCTCCCAATTTGACTCATGATGCTAAAACTCACAATTTTATTCCCAATTCTTAGTGTTAAACTGATTTTTGTTGTGCTGATTTTGTTTGATGCATCATGCAGTTGCTGGAGATTTGTCAGCTGCTCACCCAGTCTAATTTAAACTCTAATTTAAAATGGTTTTGTTGGAATGGTGTTTTATTCTATGAGACCAGAAATAAGTTTGTGTAGTACTGCATTAGGTTTGGCTCACAGGCATTTAGTTGTGAGCTTGTGATGGACATTCAGATTAAAACATATTTGTAACTAATTTAACATTTACAACTTGTTTGTTAATACTGCAGGTGAAGATGCTGTTAAGGCTGTTAATTATGGTGTCACTGGCATTCTGGTGTCCAATCACGGAGCTCGACAACTTGATGGGGTTCCTGCAACGGTCAGTGTGTGTAGGTGTGACTTTGTGTATGTGCTTTTTATTGCCTACTGCCAGCAGGCAAAGGTTGATGGACACTAATGTTTTTGCCCATGTCAGTATGTTTTTGTGAGTCTGTTAGCACATGAACTTATGAACCACGAGGAATTTTAATAAAAAGAAAGTAATCACTGGATGTATATATTCAACTGAGTAACATTTGGAGTTAATCAGAGATTTGGATAAATACAGATATTTGTTACTTCTAATATGATAAACAAATCAGAGCTGAAAACATATTCATTATTAACTGTTCTGGATATCAAACATCTTCATTTCACTATGGGAGATATGGCCAACTCCCGAATTGCATGTTGACCCCAAAGCCATACCTCGCAGTAGTGCGTATCCAGACTTCAGGCAGACCCTGATGTCCCAGCCCCAAGCACCGTATGCGCCAATGATGATTGGGTCACATCCAGCCTGTAAAACCTCACAAACATGTGC
>NC_051441.1:23041970-23044115 GCF_001649575.2 Kryptolebias marmoratus
ATAACGTGATAGCGTTCGAATTTTTTTTTTTTCCTGCTGATAGCAATGCGCTTCCGTACTTTTATCATATAAAAAATGATCTTCAACAGTTTTAAAACCAGTTTATTTTGTTTGTACTTTTCAGCGACATGTCTGAGTGACGATAAAGAACTCTAGGAGGGTTTTGAGGGCTATAAAATGTAAAAACAAAAGAGGAGTGTCCACTTTTAAATAGGCATGTTTTAAAACTGGCAAGAAGTAAATCACCTGAAGGAATCTTGGCTTTTAAAGAGCAAGAAGTCGTTGTGCATCTTGTATTCATTACTCCCTGTGTATTTTAATTCCTGCTTTTCAATCTATCTTCAGTCAGTCAGAATGTTTGTCTCTCACATGTTCTCTGAATGCCTCTTGTCTCTTTTTTAAATTTTTTGTATCTTGTTTTGCTGCGCCATCAGCCTTTTGTTTTATTTTTTAAAAAGTTCCTCCCAGCATCCTATCCTCAAGTCAAGTCTGCATCCTTGGGTTCTTACCTGCAAATATCCTGAGAAACTAAGCTTTAAAAAAGAACTATTAGAATAATGAACATACTAATAATCTTTTTATCTGTTCCTGATTGTTAAAATTTACAGAATTTATTTTTGTTGCAAATAGAAGCATTCCTGGTTCTATTTAATCTTTTTGTTTAATTAACATGAGAACTATGGCATTCATTTATTTGAAAGCTGTACAGTCAGAACTAATGTTTAATATACAATATATTGCCAAAAGTATTTGCTAGCCTCTGTTAGGATCTGAGTTTTGGAATTATGTTTTGTCTTCATGTTTCAGTTATAGTTTATTGTTTGTGTTTTGTCTCTTCCCTGTGCCTCAGCCAACATTCACTTCTCCTCAGTTACTCTCTCTCTCTTCCCCATTCTCACCCATCTACACCTGCCTCTAGCTCCTTAATCATCTCACCTGTGCCCACTTCCACTAATCACCCTCTGCCTTTAATACCCGGTCACATTCTCTACCTCTCTGCTGGTTCATTCTCATTCTTTGCCTCCCTGATGTGCCGTCCTTCCTGTTTGCTCATGCCTCCTCGTCTCCCTTTGGTTAATCTCTTGTCACAGGTCTGTTCATGTTTTGTTTAGTTAATGTTTTGTATTTAGTTTAGATTTTGCTGCCACGTCAGCCTTTGTTTTGGGTTTGCCTTTTATTTCTAAATAAATTTAGTTTTTTATCAACATGAGTCTGCGCTCAGGGTTCGCCTCCTTCACCCCAGTTCATGACAGCCTCCCTTCACACGCATCTGAACTTGAGTGCCATCCCATTCTTAATCCATTCATAATTTGATGTTGGTCCACCCTTTGCAGCTGTGAGAGCTTCAACTCTTCTGGGAAAGCTTTCCACAAGGTTTAGGAGTGTTTATGTGAAGTTTTTGCCATAGGTTTTAGTTATGTTGTGTTTTAGTCCTGGTGCCCTGTTTTCTGGGGTTGTTTTTGATTCCTGTTTTTAGTTTGGGTTATGGTTTTATTTTATTTTGTCGTTTTTTGGTCTAGGTTTTGTCCCGTCAATGTTCCTTGTGTTTTGTTTATGTCATTATGCACTTATCCTCAGTCTGCCCTTGTTTACCTGTCACACCCATCTCCATCTGCTTTCATGATTTTCTCTCACCTGTGACCACTTCCTCTAATTGCCCCCTGCTGTTTAAGACCCGGTCATTTCGCTGGTTCATTGTCTTTGGTATGTTCCTTGTCGCCTAACATTATCTTGCCTTGCCTTGCCATTCAGTTGCCACGTTCCGTGTTTTGATTTTTAGTGTTTTGCTGCCGTGTCAGCTTTTTGTTTTCTAGTTTTGTTAGTTATAAATAAATTTTCATTTTTTTCATTTATGAGTCTGCACTCAGGGTTCCTCTCGTTCTCCACCCTTTCTGACATTTCTGACCATTCTTCCCAAAGTGCATTTGTGAGGTCAGAGACTGATGTTGGACGAGGAGGCCTGGCTCACAGTCTCCACTCTAATTTATCCCAAAGGTGTTCTATCGGGTTCAGGTCAGGACTCTGTGCAGGCCAGACAAGTTCTTCCTCACCAAACCTGCCTGTCCATGTCTGCTTATCCATGACTTTGCTTTGTGCACTGGTGCGCAGTCATGTTGGAACAGTAAGGGGCCATCCCAAAACTGT
>NC_051441.1:23044258-23049855 GCF_001649575.2 Kryptolebias marmoratus
ACCAAACTTTACACTTGGAACAATAAAGTCAGATAAACACGGTTCTCTTAGAAACCACCAAACCTCGACTCATCCATCAGATAGCCAGACAGAGAAGAGTGTTTTAACTCCAGAGAACATGTCTCCACTGGTCTAAAGTCCAGTGGCAGAATGTTTTACACCTCTGCATCCGACGCCTTGCATGCCTAAGTGCTTCATTTTATACACCTGTGGCCATGGAAGGGATTGGAACACCTGATTTCAATTATTTGGATGAGTGAGTGAATACTTTTGGCAATATAGTGTAGATGTGTTTCAATTCTGGGAGTTAAATTTTGGAATAGCCTTAGTGATGAGTTGAAAATTAAAACAAAAACAAAACACTGGTATTTGGGGTTAAAAAGATTTTTAAATTACAGTTAGTTTTTTATTATAATATTGGGTTATTTTTGTTTTTGTGATGCAGTTAAGATCAGGGAAACCATGTGTTGATTTTTTTTTTTCATGATAAAACAAGACTGGTTTTACCTTCTGTCTGATATATGCTTATCCTGTTTGATATTGCTGTGTTATTTTGTTAATATGGGCATTTTATCAGTCTATTAGTCTATTTTGTGTGTAATAATTTTATTATTATTATTATTTGTTTATGTGAAGTAATAATGTCATCTGAGGGAGGTGGTCATTTGGGCTTCTGCCCAGAGAGAGAGAGAGAGACTGACTGACTGATTGACTGACTGACTGACTTTTGTAGATTAATTTTGTACCCCAATATTTTGCTGAATTCCTCCAGCAGGTTCGGGGTGTTTGGTAGACTAATAAAGGATGCAACAGATAGAAAAGCATATCTGATCAAACGCCTTCTTAGCATCAAGGTAGAGTGGGACCATGAAGCAAGTGGTAAAGTTGAAGTATTTTAAAGTGTGTGTGTGTGTGTGCAGCTGGATGTGTTGGAGGAGGTGGTGAATGCAGTTCAAGGTCTCTGTGACGTCTACATGGATGGAGGAGTGAGGCGAGGGACGGACATTCTCAAAGCCTTAGCTCTGGGAGCCAAAGCTGTTTTTATCGGCCGCCCCGTGCTGTGGGGCCTCGCCTACCAGGTGAAGTTCCTCTCAGATTAATCAAGACAGCTTCATCTTCAGGCACTCTCATACATGTCAAAGCTTCTTAGCTAACTAGTCCAAATGTTTCCATGTGTTGTCTCAAAGAGAAGAAGGATTTTAAATGAAACCAAGTCATTTGTTTGCTTGTGACCAGGGAGAAGAAGGAGTAACTGAGCTTCTCGAACTTCTAAGAGAGGAGCTGCGGCTGGCCATGGCCTTGTCAGGTAACAACCTTACAAAGACAGATAAAGAACTGGTACCCTAACAACTCATTGAAACAATGCTTTATTTCTATTGAGAAGCGTTTCAGTTAAAAGCATCTGTCTGTGTATCTGCGTGTCTTTAGTATGTGACAGAGTAAACAAACAAAATTGTGAAAATAAATGATTCGTTGATTGTTTTACAAATATCTTCTAAAATAGTTTGTACAGATTTGTAGGAACCTACGGAAGCTAAGAGCGGGTGTGTTCCGCATAAACTTTTTTCTGATGGTTTTCCCGAGATCATGAGTTATTTTTGTCGTTATCACAAAATGACGATTGTTTTCTCAAAATCACGAGATGATTGGTGTGTGTTAAACCTGATTCCATTCACCAGTGGGAGAGGATTCCTTAAATGACGAGGGCTGATATGAAAGTTATCTCTACCAGACAAACACATTCTAATTTCAGCCTGTGTTAGAAGTAAAATCTGATCTCTGTCAGGTTCCCCACAATCTGACATTTTCAGCTTGAGTCCGTTCTTGACATGGTTTTAAGAACATTGAGAAACTGATCATGAGCATTCAAGAAAAGAGAATCATCTTGTTATGTTGAGAAAATATAAATGTTATTTCATGATAGTGACATAAATAACTTGTGATCTCGAGAAAACCATCAGAAAAAAGTTTATGTTAACACGTCTCGGCTTCCTTAGGAACCCTTAAAGAAAAGAGTAATCTTGCTTTGGTATCATGTTTGAAAGGTTAAGTGTCAGACCTTAATTCGTATCTTAGGTGCCTTATGTTGTGAAATGTTATGTTAAAATAATTTAAAGAGAAGACATTTTATCCAGAATAAATTAGTTCATAAAATTGAAGCTGAAATGAGGATAAAAATAGATATTACTAAGAAACGTATGCACTATTGCACATTCACTGGAAGTGCTTCTATTTTGAAAAGCCATAACCAAAGTGGAACACTTGATTGAGTCTGATATACTTGTGCATTTTTTATTAGCACAATTCAATGTATTCTGCCTTGAAATGTTTGCAGTAAACGTTCAAACTAAGAACAGCGTATGGGTCATCATTCATGAAGTTCCTTTCTCTACACCTTCAAGCTTTTCATCAGCCATTTAAAGGGAACAAACAGCCTCTGGATAGTTTGGTATGGTTTGGTTCACCTCACTGAACATGGAGCAGAGAAAGCAAAGGCCAGAGCTGTATGAGGAACTGTAGATATTCATGTTCAAAGTAAAGCCTAGAACAGCTTCATGTTACTCTGACCACAGCTGAGAATAAAGTTCATCGTACTGTAGCCAACATCCCAGGACAAGCACACTCAGGTTGATCAGACAATCATAAGGATGGTAGAAAAAAATCCAACAAAGTCCTCCAAAACCATTCAAGATGACTTCAGAAGTCAAAAATTGCACCATCTATCCCATTTTGAATTATAATGGGCTCCATGAAAGAAGACCTAGGAGGCTCCACTACTGACAGAAAACATCAACAATAAAGCCAACAGGATATTGACCCAAAACATACAGCTAGAAGAATCAAGAACATCTGAGAACACAACACTGGACTATTCCTAAATGACCCTCCATAAGCCTAGAGCTTAATTCTTTTGAACACTGATAGAAAGATCTGAAAATTGTAATGTGGAGACAGTTTGCTCAGGAAGAGTGGTCCAATCTACCTGCTGGCAAATGTCTCATTGTGAAGTACAGAGATGGTTTGTAGAATATGATCAGCACAAAAGGTGCTACTAAAAAATATTAAATTAAGGGTACCATCATGCCAGTTTCATTTGTTTAAATATGAAATATTCAACTGAATCAATAATCAAAAGCTAAGTCTAACTTGTGTTAAATATGGAATAAACAATAAGGGATCCCATTTGACTTTTGTCAGTTTCAAGATATTTCAGTTTATTATTATTATTATTATTATTATTATTATTATTGTGAAAGCCTACCAACAAACTTATGAGCTTTATGAATCTGATATTTTTTAGTACAAAAGTTTTCACTTGAAGAAGAATGGTGTCGCATCTCTTGATTTAGTTGGACAAGAACCAAATAGCCCACAACGGCCCAAACAAAATCCTCCAAAAGGAACTTGTGACCCTTCAGGGTTTTGTCTACATTAACAAATACTTAATAAAGCATAAATAGTCTTCACTTTAGAAGGATTCACAAAAAGACTTAACTACTAACAACTGTCTTAAACATTAATGCATAGCAGGATAAGTATATAGTCAGTTGAAACATTCTCTATCCATTATTACATGTCTAACACATGGAGTGAAAGTACATTTTTATGACCATTTGCATACATATACACACAGTATATAGAATAGTTAGTTCATGAGTTAATAATCATGAATAAACATTGAGTATGTTGGTTTTGAAGTAATTAGCCTTTATGGGTAAAGCATTAATAAATGTGTTAATTTATAGCTTATTAAGTATGAATCATCCTTAATGAATGATTTCAAGGGTAATTAATCATTTATGAATGATTAAATAAGGCTAAATAATGTGTAGTTGATATAAAGTGCTACCGAACATTTCAGTCTCCATTATATAATTTTAAATAGTTGTGCTGTGCTCGCATCTCTCCTCTCTCTGCAGACAAAGCCATGCCTCTGAATTCCTGCAAAGGAATTTGATTCAGTTCAATTCAGTCCAATAATATCCTTACAGCATGCAGAATATTCAGGCTTTTTGTTTTCAAATACATAAATAATCATGTTGGAGATGGTACTTTAAACCTATATTTTTCACTTTAATTTGAACATTTTAGTTTACATTTTATTTTGCGATATACTGTAAATACCAAAGTTGACTGTTTAAAAATAAAATGAACAAAAATAAAATTGTGGATTATGATTTTGGAGGAGTTATTTAGATAAATCAATTATTCAATAAATTAGTTGATGTCAGAAGGGGGTAGGCAGAGGCGAACCCAGAACGCAGACTCATTGTATAAAAAGGAAACTAATTTATTAACTTAAATAAATAGGCAAAGCAAAAGGCTGACGTGGCAGCAAAATGAACAATAACAAAATCCAAAACGAGACACAAGGCATGGCATGGCAAACGACGAGGAACAAGCGGACAAAGCGGAATGATCCAGTGAGGAGAGGAGAAACGAGACCGGTTTTAAAACACTGAGGGAAAGATGATAATAGGGTACAGCTGTGGGCTTGACAAGGAACAGGTGAGGTGGGCGTGGCAGGCATGAATGGAAAACTACTTGGCAGGTGAATGGTGACAAGACATAAACCCCAAACAAAGAACAAAACCCCAACAACACCAACATTCATGACAGTTGATAGATTAATCTCAACAAAAAAATAGTCAACAGTAGTAGCCCTACGTAAATAAAGGCATTATCTACAAATGGAGAAAACATGAAACAGTGGTGAAATTTCCCAGAAGTAGCGGTCGACTAAAATTACTCCAAGAGCGCATTGACAACTCATCCAGGATGTCCCAAAAGAACCCAGAACAAGATCTAAAGCCCTACAGCCTCACATGCCTCAGTTAAAGTCAGAGTTCATGAGCAGAAGATCAGTGAGATTAAATAATCAGTCTGTTTCAGTATTGAGGATTGAGTTTGACATGGGATGGGCGTAAATAAGCTTCAGCTTCAGTCTACTCCTTCTACTCCTTTTTTGGTTTTGTTTTAGGTTATAATGTAAATGTTTTTAATAGAAAGATGTAAACACATTTATAAATAACAGTGGAGTAAATATGTACATATTTTTTGTCATTGTCAAAATTTCTGTAAATTGTCAAAACATGTATGAATCTTTGACCAACTCAGTTATTTTGTGTGTGTGTGTGTGTGTAGGTTGTCGTTCCCTAGCTGAGGTGAACAGGTCCTTGGTCAGGAAAGTGGACTTCAACTCCAGGATGTGAGAGAAAAACCTGCAGAAATCACAGAACAATGTATTGTTGATGAATCATCAAGGGGATGAAATTTTCAAATTCTTTGTTTGTTTTGTTGTTGTTTGTTCAAAAGTAGTGTTGCTTTTCTTGTCCTGGTAAGACCTGTCTCTAGCCTGCCTATTATTACTTGTAAAATAAATCAGAGAACTGAAACAATTATATTGACCATTGCTATTCTCTATCCTATTACAACATCCATCCATTCATCCATCCATCCATTGTCTTCCGCTTATCCGGGGTCGGGTCGCGGGGGCAGCAGCCTAAGCAGGGAGACCCAGACTTCCCTCTCCCCAGCCACTTGGGCCAGCTCCTCCAGGGGAATCCCAAGGCGTTCCCAGCCCAGCCGAGAAACAT
>NC_051441.1:23052826-23053657 GCF_001649575.2 Kryptolebias marmoratus
TTCATCATAAGGGGTCTTTGGGCTGCACTTCATCTGGCCCCTCACCTAGGACCTGTCTGCCTTGGGTGACCCTACTAGAGGCATGAAGCCCCTGACAGCATAGCTCCTAGGATCATTGGGACACTCAAACCCCTCCACCACGATAAGGTGGCAGCCCAGGGATAGGCTATTACAACATATAACAGGTATTAACTTTTTTTACTCTGTTTCAGTTTCATTTTAATGCACCCAATGGTGGCAAAGTGTGAGTCTAAGGCATGCGCCTTACTTAAATGTAGTTATGAGACCTTTTTAGTTGAATTCTTTCTTATATGGAAAGGGAGAAAAACAGACAGACTATTCTGCTGCAAACTAAACTACAGAATGTGAATACTAAAGGCTCAAATGAACAGAACACAAGATGTTTTTTTAAAAAAATTGAAAAGCTCCTAATGTATTTCTATGGGGAAAATATTTGTAAATAAAGTTAAATGTTTTGAAATGTATAAAAAGGTAGCAATACATAATAACCTGTACTTAATGGGTAATTAACGGGGACTTAAATGGGACCTATGAGGACCAGGCTTGTATTATGAAGAGACCTGTTACCTTGTATGTAGGAAGTATGTATCTGCGAGTTGGTATGCAATGGATGCATACTTAGTACTTACCTGGTATGTATCTGAGCTTTTTAACCACGTCGGTGACCTCAGCACTGGAGATTGGAGGGTCCGACCCAAAGTCCCCAGGCTCCGCCTCCTCAATGGAAGATGTGCCGGTGGGATTAAGGAGGTCTTTGAAGTATTCTGCCCACCGACCCACAACGTCCCGAGTCGAGGTCAGAAGCACACC
>NC_051441.1:23054214-23076160 GCF_001649575.2 Kryptolebias marmoratus
GAGTCCCCCAGCAGAACAAGGGAGTCCCCAGGAGGGGCACCCTCCAGTAACCCTTCCAAGGACTCCAAAAAGGGTGGGTATTCTGAACTGCTGTTCGGCGCATAAACGCAAACAACAGTCAGGACCCGTCCCCCCACATGTAGGCGGGTTGATTCGTTCTTTCCATTTTCAATTGACTATCAAAAATCAAATAATGAAAAACGAACTGGTTATTTATTTATTTATTTTTTAATATGACACCAAAAACAAATAAATGCCTGTTTTTTTTGTATTTTACTTTTAGGCTAAGATCATAAACACAAAAACCGGGCAGCAGGACAGAATTTGATTTTAATATTTATTTGGAAAATAAATATTAAAAGGAAAAGAAGAGGGTGAAGTATCACCTGGCTTATATGAAGGTGAAGGTGAAGCGATGCTGGCGTTGTCAGTGTCAGTTACCGTCCCACTTAAATCTTTTCCCCCCACCAAACTTTTAGTGTTGTTTTTTTTTTCTCTACATTCAGGTTCTTTCATCCACACACTCATACAATTATCATGTTGTTCTTTGTCTTCTAATAAGGTCTTTTTTATTCTCTTTTTTTGTTTAATTTTCTCCCATTCATTATCAATTTGTTTAACATTTTGCAGCTGGGCTACTCTTAAGCTCCCCCCCACAGGAAAACCATAATCCCGCTCCCACTTTTGCCCACACACCAAACAATTTTCCCCATATTTCTTTTTCATTAAGTTATATATATTACTACCAGGCGTGGAGCTGGACTGCATTGAACTTTTCGGGCATCCGGGTCCCATTTTCCTTTCAGGGAGATGTCTCTCCTCTGGCCTTCCTTCTTTAAAGGTGTGGAAGTGCTAAGACTCACCCACCTGTTAGATAGTTAAACCTGCTCCCCTTAGGAGCACCTACTCCCCTGTCAGAGTATTATTTTTAGCCTGCTCCCTCTTGAAGCCCCTTAGTCCGCCAACTTAGTGTTGCAAGCGCAGAGAGAGCCGAGTGAGCGAGCAGTTTGTCAGAGTTGAGCGATCTGTGCCCTCAAATCAGTGTCACTGCCCGCTCAACCCTGGTGACACAAAAATCACACCGTAGGAGTACCACCCTCAGGCAGCAGGAGGTGAAATGCAAACCAAGCTGCATTCAGCTCTGGGTGCAGGAGAGGTGCGCCCCACAACGGTCCTATCTCTTGTACTGAAGAGGAGCTACAACTTTTAACGAGAGTCAATGGGCAAAGATTTTTGAGCCCCGGGGCGGAAATACATCACCAAACAGACGTTGATGAACGAAACCACTTTATTTATCATTAACTATAAAATATTTATCTTACACAACTAAAATATATATACATATATTTCGAAATATTTCTATTTTATTATTTCAGTTTTATTAATTTTTTTTTTTACATCTTGTTCAAGGTAATGTGAGTGGTGGGGCGGTGCCCTTGCGCCCTCTATTGGCCAGCCGCCACTGGTGCAGATGATGATGATAATGATGATGATGGAGAGGAACAGAGAGGTGCAGAGAAGAGGGTTGGGGCAAGACCTTACTCAGAAGATCCATCTGAATGGCCTTCACCACAGGGAGTGGGGGACTCATTGACTCATTGAGGCAGTTCATGGTTGAGAATAATCCGCAGAAATGTTCTGACGGGCCAAATCCAATATCAGATATTGCATGTTTTAAGTCCATGAATAAATAAGATTTANGCATACCCCTCAGAAAGTAGGCTGTTGCACCCCTGCTTGTCCACTTTGCAAATGAATCATTCGTGTGCAAAGCTGCTGCTGATCCCGTCCTGGATTACAAAGCGGGATGTAAATATAATGTAAATATAATTTTTAATGTATTGTTTTTTCACTGACTCTGTAGCACTAATATAAATCCCTGTGGTTCTAACCCTGAATAAAAGAGAAGGGTTGAATGTAGAGCTGGCAATTCCACGACACAAAACTGTCTTTTGGTTCAATTTGATATTCTAACAAAACTGATTTATTTAGTGTGGGTTCAGGCAAATCATTAAAGTTATAAAATTATTTCATGAAATTAATTTGTAGATCTAAACATATTTTGAGTGTTTTTTTTACTCATTTTTTGTCTTGCTAATGTTGATATTCCTCTCTCCTACAGTCTGATCAACATCATCAAATATGCAAATTAGGTGATGACATCATTTAACAATTTAGCAGCTCAAAATCTCACTCCAAGCTCAGATCAAAACTTGAGAGCACTGATTTTGCACAATCTGTCAGTGCTTAGTTACTACCACCAAACCAAACTGTAGGTCAAGATCTGTAAGATCTGATGGTTATAGCTATCAATTTATAGCTATTTTTGTGAGTTTTTAAGGTGCCTGTGGTGGCCGTCTTGATTTTGGTTGACAACAAAAATTAATCAGTTATAGAAGTAAAGACAATGTTTACTTTTTGCAAGTTTTAATAAAGTTTTAATAAAATTCGTGCACTGGTTCATGAGATACTTAGGTGACAGACGCATAAACACAGACAATGGTAAAAACATATCTGTCTTCGTCTTTGGGCAGCGGGCAATAATGAAAGGCATGGAATGAAAGGCTGTACCGACTCATGTGATACAACAAGACAACCAGTAGAGGGCAGCATCGGACCAATGCAGCAACTATTCTACTCAAGAGAAAAGGAACTGAAGAAATGTGCTACATTTGATGTCAACTGGAAACTCGTACTTTCGTTGTTTGAGGTGTTACAAACAAGAAACGCTTTCAAAATGCTATTTAAAAAAACCCATGATATTCTGTCTTAAACTTTGGCAAATCTATCCTATGCATTTTTTATATTACCCATGAATGGCATGTTATTTAAAAAACTCCTTTGATGGTGATGTATTTGTTAAAACATGTTGTTTTAAAATTATTTATCAAACCCATATAACTGATGATAAGAAAAATCTATGAACAGAAAACCGAAACAGCAGCCAAATTTTTCCCCTTTTAAGCGCTTTGCTCGAAAATGATAAATAAGTTCTTTTTTCCGAGGTACATCAAATGCGTCATGACGTTGTGATAGTCATGTCGTCCCCTGTAACGGCGGTGAGTAAACGTTACACGTGATTCAGTAGCGTAGCTAACATTCTGTGATTGTTGGTGTGGTCACCAATAACAATAAACCTTAGACCCAGTGGACTTAAACGCGCCAGGATAGCAGTTAGCAAGTTTGGTTGTAGCTCCGCTGTGCTGCGGTTAGCTGGGGGCAGGGGCGCTGGGAGTCGGGTAAAACGTGCTGCTGCGGGTTAAAAAAAGAAACCAGACCAACCCCCCACTGAGTTTGACCTATTTTATCAACGTTAACTGGTCTGCCTGCGCGTTTTCTCATTTGTTTAAAACTTTAAATAGATACAAGTTAATAAACGAATGTCTAAAACACCATATTAACAATCATTCAAATCTGAGCTCTCAAAACTTCTTGACTGCCTCCTGAAGATGATTAGTACAGCATAAGGAGGCGCAATCTACCGCGTACGTTATCGCCCGCCCCCCGCAAAAGGGCTAAAGAAGGGCAATAATCCCCCGAGTTAAAGTTCACTTAAATAAATGACATGTCACACATTTCATATATTTTTACTTCTCAATAAAATGGAAAACATGAACATCTATAACAAGACATTGTGTTCACTTCACCCTGTTGAATCCTGTTGGTGAATCCCCAGCCCTGCAGCTTTTTACCACAGTTTGTACAATTTGCATTACATTTTAGAGGATAGGATAGGTGTTTCTTATTATTTGATTTGCTGCTTTTTCTGCATGAAGTTGTTGTCTTTTCTCTTCTCAAAGTAGTGCAGTGTGCAAACAGTTCAGTCTGCTAAACGGACACCTCACACACACACACACACACACACACACACCTGGAAGAGGACTATTTTTTATTCTGACTGTAAAATACAACAGACAAAGACAGGTACATGTCTTTCTGGATTTCTAATTTGATTAGAAGTAAAAAAAAAATACATTATTACTCCAAAATAACAATTCTTAAAACCTATCAAACTTGAAGAAGTGGTGTGTGCATAAATATTCACCCATTTTGCTCCAAAGCCCCAACCATTACATCGAGGAGCCATATAATTACTTAGCTCTCCTACAGATGTATATTATTTAGGTATAGATAGACTCTAAAAATAGTCCTAAATTTTTAGAAAGAGGAAAACTACATCCATATTTGATGTACAATGACACTTACTTGTCAATATTGATCCTGTAGAGTGAACACATTCAAAATTTTTATAAACCACTGTAGTTACACTAGTTTAATTTTTTTGTTTACATGTTTCCCATGACAACACTGAAAGTTGGTACATGCCTCTTTCTCTATGTAAATCTTTCCTTTTTGACTTTATTATTGTATACAGATACATGTCAGGTGTTCAGTGGTTTTATCTTTCTGTAAAACAGGGTGAGTGTATGTTGTTAGTCACCTGATGAAAAATGTACCGTGAGTTAAATAAAAAAGTGCAGATAGAGAAATTATCCGAAAGGTTTTTAAAACAATATGGAGAAAAACGTTTGGTTTGTTTCTGCAAACAGTCTACCTGGCCACAACAGTAATAAAAGTTTAATTTCATTTCGTTTTACATCAGTGCATTTGATTGTATCCCCCTCAAAAATGGCTCTTTATAAATCCCCCTGTTTACTTTGACTTTCATTTTGCAGGCTGCAGATTTCATGACTCCTAAAATAGGACAATTAAAAAAACAAAAAAAACGAATGGAGCTGAACTTACCTCAGTGTTATGTTCTTGAAGTTGTTTTAAGTTTTGACAATTTTCTGTGAGGGATTCATATATATATATTTATATTTTTTAATTTCAATTGGAACTTTTCCATTTCTATTTTGCATACTAGACTGAAGGAGCTACAACTCAGTGTTTTCTCTGTGTTATGTGTCCGGTCCTTTCAGGTGGTGGGAAGCAGTTAGGCTGATGAACTGACCATCCATGGATGAGATGACTTTTCATCATGACACGGTGCTGTCAGATGTCCACATGCACCGGCCCTGTGTGCGTCACTTTATGACTCGCCTCAACAATGTCGGTCAGCCTGGTGTGTATTATAACATCTGTCAAACACTGCACTCCATATTTTTCTAATGTGTTCTTCTTTTGTGAGAGGCTTTGGACCAAAACAGTTCATGTGATGTTTTATGGAAAAAGACAAACATTGAAGTGAAGAACTTTATTGATAGAACATTGTTTCAAAATCAGCCTCTTGCTTCACATGAGTGGATTAAAAGATCAAATTAAGTTGACTAAGTAGACAAAACATAAAATATATTGGATTATTATTGTCTGCAATGAAATAAAATTAGATTAAAACTTTCATTCTTCTGATTTGAGGATGTTTATGTAAATTTTTACTTGGCAGTTCATTAAAAATATTTTTGTCTTTGTCATGTTCAAATTTGAACCTTTATAATAAACTTCTTTCTGTACGTCTCCACTTCTGCTCTAATATAATTGTGTTGATCTGTTCAGTCTTCCTGTCCAGATTTAGGATCTTGTCAGAAAGACACGACAACAATGGCCCTGAGAAAGGTTTAGAAAAGGAAAAGAAGCATGACAATCCATTGGAAGACACAAAAGCCTCTCATGGAGAAGATGAGGATGAAGGGGGCAAAGGAAATGTGGAGCCATGTTTGGATGAGGATGGAGACCTCAACATCACACATCGGTATTAAAAACAAACAACACTTCAGAACTCCTTTGGATTTTGATCAAGACTGTAATGACAATCCAATCATCACACTTTGCTGGCTGTCTCTGCATACAGAAGTTCTTAACTCTCTTTGCAGAAAAGTAACTTGTTTAAGAGGAAGAGGCTTGCATTGAGTTATTCATGAAAATGCATTTTATGTGCACATTATTTGTGCTCTAAAGAAAGCTAAAACTGACAAAACAAAATGGTCAGTTTTGTTTCTTATACATCTACCATTATGAAAAAAATGTGGGAGTTATACTTTATGGGTTTTATATTCGAAATATCTTTGATTTCAGACAGTTTATATCAAATTTAGTTTTTTCAGTCAGTGTTGATATGCGTCAAAAACATTCGTTGTGCTGATTAAAGGTTGTTGTTTTTTTCTTTTTATTATATTGCAATGTTATAATTTGCGGTACTGTTGTATAAGAACTGAAGCACCCTTATTACTATTCACTAGTTATTCTTTTGTTTCCGTTAGAATGTTTGATTTGCTTCTCGTCCAGCTTTAGAAAAAGTACATGATAACATATGACTCGATTGGGGAATAGTAGACCACAGGTGCATCTCAGTAAATTAGACTATCATCAAAACGTACATTTTTGACTAATTCAATTCAAAAAGTGAAACTCATTTATTTAGTTTTAATGATGATAACTTATCGCTAATAAGTTCAGTTTCTCAGAAAAAATACAAAAAATCCAACAACGAAAAAGATTTTTCAAACATAAATGTTGGCCAACTGAACAGTACAGTATATGCATTTAATACCTGTCAGAGCTCCTTTTGCATCAATGCAATGTGGCAAGGAGACCATCAGACTCTAAATAAATGTTAAAAGTAGCAAAAAATGTAGCTAAAAGCTAATAACAGCAGAATAGTAGCTAAAAGCTTAAATATATTAAAAAGAATAAGTTACAAAAACCAAATGTCACTGCGCCCATTTCCTTAATGAGCTGAATGCTTTGAAATATAAATGGTAAAAAAGCACAAAGTGTGCAGAAATGGTTAGATTACAAAAATGTACATAAAATAAAAGACAGAAAAACTGTGTTAATACTGAGTCAGCATCTATTGAATTGAATGCCTTTATTGTAATTACACGCGTGCATAACAAGATTAGAGAAATTTAAAATAAATGTATTTACAGACCTAGAGAGTGTATTCAGTAAGTAGATATATGAGTGACGTTAGTCACCTGATGATTTAGCCAAAATACCATGTTTGCAGTCTGTAAATTTCACTGGTCTTAATGAGACAATTATCTCATTTGCAAGAGAGACCTGTTACACACAAATAAAACATTACAATCAATAAAAGACAAGTATAAAGTATACATATGAATACAACTTTATCAAAATGTAAAAATATAAGTTACACTGACATAAAAGGAACAGCTCATTAAAAAGAGCAAGTGTTTGTGGATGATTTCCAGTTTTTGACCACTTTTAGATCAAACACTTAAAGCTATCTAAAAGTTGATTGTGCTTAAATATGTTTACTTTGAGGCATAATTAAAGCATTGAAAACCTTTCAAATGATCAAAAGTAAATATAGTTTCTTATATTGCTTCTTTAATTAATTAATTTAGTTGTGGAGGACAGTGGATAGTACCTAATCCATATGTTGAGTTAGTTTAAATTTAGCACATTGAACTTTCTGTCAACTACATATATCATTATTTGTAAAGATGTTAATTGCAGTTTTGATGTTAAAATTGTACTTTCAGACCTCGAAAAAACTCTGCAGATGGTGGTCGAGACCTGGTCTGTCCTGTCATCCTCAAACAATTCCTTCCTGTAATGGAACTGGAAGAGGAGAATGTGGATGATGAAGAGGGTCATTCTTCCACAGACATTTTAAGGATTGGTATGAATCTGTTTTAGAACTTTGTCTACTATATTATACAGATCTGCTCAGAAGTTTAATATGTCATACTAATTTTAGACTTTTAATTATTAATTTGAACCATTTTTTTCAGGGTGGAATGATTATACAACATGCAACTTCAATGGTTTTTAAAAACAAGTTATTATTGTACATACAGGCTCAAATTAACACATACACCACAGGTTTTTTTCTTTTGTAGCCATCAACAACTTATGGATATTTGACCACTCTTCTTGGTATATTTGGTAGAGTTTATTTAAAATAGTCTCCTGGTACAGACCTGTCTTTTAAGCATAGTCCATAGATTTGGAAAAGCTTAATGTTCACCTGCTTTGAAACCAGTTTTGATGTGTGTTTGGGATCAAGTTTCAACCATCTAGCTGTGGATTGGAAAATCTGAAGTTAGTCCTGTTGTCCAGTCCAGGTGATGGAGAGCAAGTGACATCATTGAACATGAACACGTAAAAAAAGTTGACAGGAAATAAACTGCTCTGTTCAGTTTACAGCATAGTACCTGGATTTTGTGATGCCATTCACTGTGTGTGATAATGATGTGTGCAGTCACTGACATCATTAGAATTGCTTTTTGAGGTCCATTGATCCCCAGACACATTTGGGTTTATTCAACAAATCCACTTTAATTGGCTTTTCTGTGTCATAAAGCTGCTTAAGTTTACTTGAAGTTGTCTTTCTAAACTGCAGTTCATAAGCTGTGTCAGACGACACTACTTGTGGCACCTTTTCCAGACCCTTATCCCGCAGCATAGAAAGTGATCTACAGTCGACTGTGATCCATTTTGCCCAAGAGTTTAATAATTTGTCTGACATAGACTTTTTTATTTTGGCTCTGAACCCTGTCATCTGTTCTGTTGTGGGCTGGCTGTACTGTTCGCCTAAACCAGGACTATCATCTCTAACGTTAGCTCTGGTGCCCATGCTCACAGAAAAATGCTTTGCATTGAGGTGATATCATAGACTTGAAGTGCTGCGGTGATAAGAAAACTCTTTGTTGCACAATTTGCACACAACCATTCCCTTATTCAAGCTGCTTTTGGGAAGTTAGTTTATTAAAAACCTTTCTCCCAACAAGCCAAGCAGTGCAATCTAGCCTTCCATCGCTGTTCACCATACTGTCTTGTGCACTGATGTTACTTAGTGCATCCTGCGGATCTTTTTGCAGTTTGGAAATTAACTTTAGGGTAATACTGTCACCTACCAGTCTGGAGTGTGTGCATCAGCAGTTGCCGTGAAATTAGGAAACAGAGAAAGAGTGATTTTTAAAAAAAAAAAATTTTAATACAGTATTTTTTCTGTAACTTATTAAATGTCCCAGCTAGGGCTGGGCAATATGACTAAAAACCATATCACGATATAAACCTTTCCTATCAGTCGATATCGATAATTATTGATTAGGTTTTTTTTAATATCCAAAATACTACCAAACTGGTGACATGACCTTTGCTCTTTTATTCACGTCTTTCTTGTGCTGCTGCGCTCATTTCCTCCTTTCTATCAACCCTATTCTTTTTTATTTTTAAGCAGTTAGGTGGCAAACATGAAGCTGCTCCCACATACTCAGGCGTACTGTCAGAGGTTGCGCTACACTTTCTTGATGTCCCTCATTTTGACTGACAGCATCACAAAAATTCCCGACATAATCTATTTTTTCCATTAAATTGTAAATAATAATCATGACAAATTCAGTTGCATTTAAGTTTAATTCAGTTTAATAAATATTCAAGAAACTGAATGGAAAATCTTCATCGTGCCATCACACATCAAGCAGATAAGTACATGTAACTTTGTGAATTATAATCCGTCATGGAAGGCCTTCAGATTTTTTCGTCGCTGTTTAAAAAACCCCGTCAAAGACGGAAAATATTTCGTTGACGCGACCCCTGCTGTGTGTATTCTAAACTGCGGAGACTCTGTGCACATTGTCTGTGAACGGTTGATATTTCATTCTCAAGTGTACTGATTGTGTCAGGATTTTGGGTGTTGTTTTTCTTGTTTTCTTTTGCAGTTTGGACCCTTGGTTCATGTTTTGTCTTTGTATGTTCTGTTTCTTGTGTTCTTGTCATCATTCACTCCTCCCCAGTTTCTCATTTGGTTATCTGCCACGCCCATCTCCTCCTGCATGCAGTGATAATCAGTCACCTGTTTACACTTCTTTTGATTTCCCTGTTTGCTTAAAACCTGGTCACTTGCTCCACTCCTCCGCTGGATCATTGCTCTGTGTTTATGGACTGTCCCGCTCTGCTCATGTTGTCTCTGGTATGTCTCTTGTCACTTGTCTCCTGGTTCCCTTGCCTCGCCTCGCCTCGCCTTTTTGTTGTATTTATATTTTGGACTTTTGCTGCCACGTCAGCCTTTTGTTTTTGATTGTTTTATTTAATTTTTTTTTTTTTTTTTTTTTTTTTCAAATGAGTCTGCGCTCTGGGTTCATCACGCTCTCCACGGATCCTGACAGATTGCTTACCTTTCTTGTGACAAATCCCTTCATTTCACACAAACCGAATGGATACTAGCAAGTTTGATGAGCTAGTTGGGCGCCTGGCCCCGTTTCTTCTCCACCAGGGCAGCCACTGCACAGCTGTCAGTGCGGCACAGAGAGCGACAGTCACGCTGCACGTCCTTATTCTGACAGGTGCCGCCGACTCTCAACATAATCTTGGTGTCACATACAAAACAGTTCGATGTGAACACTGTTTCGTGCAACGGTTGTAAAAATTTACCTTTGTACGGACGAGTCCAGTGGACATCGACTTTGACTCCACATTGCTCCGTCTCGAGTACGTGCTGACCTCCGAGTGATGCAGGCCAGAGTACGTTGGGAGCAACACAAAACTGCTGTTGTGCATGTTACACAACACCTTGTTGCTAGGTAACCATAGAGTCAGTTAGTTAATGTCACCAAACTTTCTTAGCTGGTCCTTGAGATGTTGAGTAACAAAAGCATTTCCTCTGCCTACATCCCCCAGAATGCTGTGCTGTTCTGGATCGGCGTTCATGAAAATGATTGAATATTCTATCGGGCATATTTTCTGTTGATATTGATCAAGTGTCTATCGTGATAGATAACATTATCGTTTTATTGCCCAGCCCTAGTCCCAGCTCTACCTTTAACCTTTAATCTGCTAATTTCTGTAGTCTGAGATTAAGATATTGGGTTAACACACACATATATTCTCCAGAGTAGCAAACTGACAAAACTCCTGCTTTTATCGAGGTGGTAAGCTTGATGATGATTAGTTATCCGTGCATTTGATCAGCAGCAATAGGCTGTTATAGAACTTGAAATCTGTGAAAGCTGCAAGGCTGGAACCAATTTTTCATACACAGCTTTTCATTTTGGCTTCATTATTTTCTAAATAAACAACAACCTGGTGAATGCTGTTGTATGTTTTTGTACATTTGAGGTTAGATCTGAATAATTTTAGAATCTGGTGAAGACCAGATTATTTTTATTATGCCCTTATTTGTCATTTTCTAGCATTGACAGACTGTTTTTCCTCATGACTATATGTTTAATTTTTCATTGTTGTTTACATTGTTTACAGAGCACACTATGGCTACACCATTGGAAGATGTTGGCAAACAGGTGAGTAAAATTTAACTGACTAAATTCTGAGACAGTGGTTTTCATTCAGTTTGCTACATGTTGAAAGTTGAAGCCATCGCTCCCTGCATTAAGCCTTTTGCATTCTCCATGAGAAGTCACAAAGTCTGCTCTCAGTCGACTGCATGATGAAAATTGCATCATTTTGTTTGTGTAGCAGCTTCGAACGCCCCTTCATGACACAAGGCTCTGGCTGAACTGTTTTACACAGGGGTTTGCGCCAAGTATTATGCGATTGGTCAGAAGTTGTTGTGGGTGTGCTTAAGCGGAAAAGGCGGTGAGCTTTAATGGAGTCATTTTGCTTCTACTACTCTGCTGAGAAGCAGCTGGCTGAGACTGTTAGAAAACACAGCCATCTTTAAAACTGTTCCAGAAAACCTATAAGCCTATAAACACAGCGACACAGGCAGCTCTTCGTGGCTGTGGTGGCCGGGAGGTAATATGCCTCAGCTGGGCAGCGTCGGGACATGTTCCTTTTGTTCGCTCATTTTTCTGCACCATCAAATTTGCAAATGCCAAACAGCGTGTACTGTCTCTGTCGGTTTAATAAACACATCTGGTTGGGGAAAAGGAAGCAAAAATCGGAGGGCCCGACTCAGCGGTTTCAGGTTCCGTGGGACGGTTCCACGCTTGCTGAGCCGGAGCGGGCAAGGGTGCTGGTGCCGGGGCACATCCGCACCAACAACATGAATCAGGCAGACATCCACCGGTTCCAAAAACGCCAAGGCAAGAACACGCTGGAAAACATTTCAGGGACTGGCTGGGAACCATTTGACCACAACAAAAAGGCTTTCAGCCTCACCAGGCGTCCACTGCGTCTACCGTGGTAACGATGACGTTTCCGCCGGGACGGCAGTGCTGGAGCCTGGCATAGGTGAGCTGGAATTCCCAACAGAGCCTGGGAGAAAAGTTTTTGTTCCCATGCATTAAAGGTGGCCTTGTTGATAAAGTGTGGCCTTAGATCCATGTTTGGCGATCATACACCAACAATGACTTGATTTCACTTGTGCCAAGGGTCAAAAACAACAGGATGACAACTAGAATGGACAGTGAGAGACGGCCTGCCACGTACACCGGCGCCATCTTGGTTGTTCATGAACATGAACATGTTCTGCCTCATGTTCATGTGGCACACATTTGCATTGTGATTTGATTGCATTTGACCTTGTTTACACTGATAACATTATTGTATATATAATTTGCACATCTTATATTTTTATTGTACATTTGCCTTAATTTATTTAATTTATTTATTTTTTCTTGGGATTCACTATTAACACAAAAAAAATAATTTCTTTCCACAGGTAACATGTTTCCAGCTGTACATGACAATAAACACTTTGAATCTGTTTTTGTCTTGTTATGCTATAATTAGCTTTTAGCTACCATTTTGCTTACTTTTAGCCATCCTTTTTCTAATTTTAGTTTTTAGTTAGCCTTTTGCTACTTTTAGCGTTTGGCCAGCCTTCTGCCACTTTTAGCTTCTAGCCTGCAGCACTGACCACCAAGCTACTGCAGCCACGCCAATAACTATTGAAGTCAACTCTGTATATTAGCCATAAACATACGGATCCATCTCACAAGGTTATACAGCAAGGACATTGGAATGTCAGTCGAACTGGATAAATGTGGCCGAATGGTGTCCAAGAGAGGCAAGATGATCACAACTGAAGGAGTTGAACTACCTGAAGGCAACGTTGCAGATGTTTAGGACAGCAATAAATATCTTTGAATCATGCAGACAAATGGCAACCATGATGAGGTCGCAAGGAAGGCAGCCACAACCAAATAGAGTCAGGCAGGTCTTGAAGAGCCAGCTGAGTGGTAAGAATAAAACTCAAGCCATCAACATGTATGTGGTGCCAGTCATCAGATACCCTGCTGGTATAATCACCTGGCCAGAGGAGGAGATAGAAGCCACTGACATCAAGACACAAAAGCTCCTCACAATGCATGGAGGGTTTCACCCTAAGTCCAGCACCCTGACACTGTACACCAAGAAAGAGGTGGGAGGCAGAGGTCTGGTAAGCATCAGAGCCACTGTACAGGAGGAAATGTTTTTTCATTCATTTCTTTTATCTATACAAGTTAGTCTTGTTGAGACACAATTGTCTCATTTGCGAGAGAAACTCTGAAACAACTAAGATCCTGGAGTACATCAGGAGGAAAGCCTCAAAGACAAACTGAAACTGAAACTCAATATGAAAGAAGAGCAACAAGAGAAGCCATCTTGGAAAGATAAGCCTCTTGCACGGCATGATTTAGGAGGCAGCTGATATCAAAACATTCTATCGGTGGAGAATGACAGGGCCAAGATACTGTGGCACTTCCAGATCCAGACTGACAAACAGGTGATGGCTAACCAATCAGACATTGTGGTAGTCGAAAAACGACAGAAGTGGTGGTGATGTAGCAATCCCAAGTGACTGTAACATCAAGTATGGATGAGAAGTGGTAACAGTTTCGTATTTTATTAGAATGAAATGACAATTGCTGAGCACGAATTGGAGGTAAAACTTGGAGGAGGTACGATTTGATCAGCACCCAACAGGGTCCACAAACTGTATTTCTGCATTTGTACTCATTCCTCTGCAACAACTTTGATTATCCAGTCTCAGCTGAAGTGTAATTGGGAATAAGTCATGTAACACAGAAGTGAACAAGTCTTTACAGCATTTGTTGTTGTTATTGTTATTGTTAACTAAATGTAGCAAAAAGCACAAAATGATCCAAAAGCTAAAAGTAGCATAAGACAACAAAAATCAAGTGAGTCTGCATAAGCAGATTTTGAAAAGGAACAATGTTTTCAAAGGAACTGAAGAGATGTCAATGTCTACTTTTTCTGAAAATATTTCTAAGACATTTTAAAAAATATAAAAGTTACAAAAACTGAACATCAGAGAACTCAGTCCCTGAAAAAACTGAACATTTTGATATATGAATGGTTAAAATAAAATATGCAGAAGTTAATAGCAAAAAACCAAACAAGAAAACAATTGTATGGATGCTGACTCAGCATTTATGCTATAAGGTAGACAAAAATATAACAAGTATGACTCAATCTTTCATAGATAATAAATATGAATGGTGTGACAAGAAAAACAAACATAGAACTTGCTAAATAAATCATTTTATCAGTTACTTAAATAAAGAAAAGAATACATATAAATTAAAATATACAAACAAAGCTATTTAGTATTTAGAAGAAAATAAGAGTTTAGATAAATATGTAAACAAAAAAAATAAATGAAATCCAATGTGTGTACATAGGAACAGTTTTGCGGAGACGAATAGTAAGAGACGTGTGGGGGTGGATCAGAGAAGCATGACATATTTGTTTTTATTTGTTGTTGTCATTTTAATGAAGATTTGTTTATGATTTATACTTTTTCTAACTACTGTAAAGATGATCAGTGAAGTTTATTAAAATAATGTTTGTGAAATGTTAATGATTCATTTAAAAATTTTTCCTGGCAATTGGGTTTTATAAAAATAAACGGTACCAGAATGAATAAAATGTGTGGTTTTTGTTACACAAGGTTTGGCGGGGAGCACTCCTTCTGGCTGACTTCATCCTCTCGAAACCAGACATGTTCAGAGGGTCCACAGTCCTAGATCTGGGAGCTGGAACAGGCTTGACCAGCATTGTCATGGCAACCACTGCCAAAACAGTTTACTGCACAGGTATGATGCTATTACGCAAAAAATCTAAATCCAACTTGCAGTGATTTACAGTTTCTTTTTTTAAATATGTGGCAGTACAGTTGATTCGATTGAAATGTAGAAAGTCAAATATTGTCAGTCGCCATAAGGTGGTGTCTCACTGGACTGTGACGAGATGGCAAACAGCATTCACAAGGGAGCTGATGAGAAATAATAATTATTCAAAAACTTCCTATTTTCATTTCCAAAGTGTAGTTTAAATTATAAACATGACACCAGCTGCCATGGTGAGCACAAAGCAAGCTGAAGCAGGAATGATAAGGCCAAAGGTGAACAGCTTAGATTACAATTTGTTTTAACATGAAAATAGGCCATAATTTAAAAAACTTTCCATTCAAAACACAAACACAGATTGCTGGTGACTTGATTGCAAACATTGAGAATTAAGTGAGATTGCATTGGAAAATTTGCTTACTTTTGAGTTGCCAACTACTCTTCAACAATTACAGCCCAGTGAGATATTACCTTTAGGTGTTCTACGTTAGATTAGTCCTGATCCTTATTTAAATATTCCAGCTTCACAGATGAGTTGAATGAGACGAAGAAAAAACTTTAAGATAAGTGAATTCCACCAAGTTTCTGTTTACATGATCACCTGGCACTATGAACTGTGACAACCCAATTCATTTTATTTATATAGTGCCAAATCACAACAAAATCATCCCAGGGTGACAAAAACATTCACACACTTTATAAAAAGCCAATTTGTAAAAAGTAACTATCAAAGGAAGCCAGAAGATCTTCACTTCATCAGTCTCCCACATTCAAGCTGGCCACCACATCTATGAGCCTTATCAGACACAGAAAGGGCTGTACCTCAGGTATTTTGACAGATATTGAGCTAAAGTTTAGTGTGGTAGAAGCTGAGAATCATTCCCAGTACATACATTTTACAAGATCTTTGCTTAAAACTATGGCATGCAAAGTGGAGGGCAGTATACATTCCTTTAAGGTAATCTACTTTAATTGTTTCCCCAAGCCAAAGGTGAAAGGTTGTTTGTTAGTGTGTTTGTTTGTGTTTGTCTGTAACTTTAGTAAAATATCCTGTGAGCTACTGGACAATTTTTATTGAAACTCGCAGAAAGTACCTATTGGCTGAACATCTACCACTGATTGGCCTTTGGAGTCAATTTAATTCAAGATGGTCCCCACAGGCAGCTGACCTCTGAAAACAGCTACAACTCAGGCAGTTTTACAGATATTGAGCTCAAATTTTGGTCATAGGTGAGTCACTCACAGCACATACTCTGAACACTAATAGATTGTGCAAAATCAGAAACACCCAAAAGCAAAAGTACAGATGCACTACCTAAAAATTACAAATACACAAATATACAATTTGTGGATATTATTGTGAGTAAATGTAATTTGTCACTTTCCTGCTCTGGCAGGCACCTTTGATTGAAGCAAAGTGAAGCATCAGTTTAATTTGGCAACATAAGATACCAAATAAAGTCTGACCCTTATCTGCCTACAACAAACACAGAATCCCTGAACAAAGTACTGGCACTTTACAAATTGTTTCCATTCTTTTCATTCCTATTTTACAGATGTGGGAGAAGATCTTCTAAACTTGTGCAGGAAGAATGTCTCATTAAATAAACAAAAGATAGAATCAGCAGGTAAGAAGGCAATCTGTGTATGGTTCTTTCTGTTTTTTTGTTTCAAAATAAAATTGCAAAACCAAAATAAGCATGTGTTAGAAAAATGGCAATTTCAAAAATAAAAAAGGGGTACGATTTTGTTTTGTTTTTTTAAACTGCAATGGTTAAACCAAAGACAAACTTTTATTTTATTGTTAATTCAACGGGACCTTATGGCGGAACCGGAAATGAAGACCTGAACTCCAGGCACATAACTTTTTCAGTTAGCTCTTCAGAATCTACCAGTTTAAAAATGGATACATTTGTCTTATTTAGAGGGAATCGACGCGTTTCATTGAGAGCTGATGATCTTACCGTCATCAAGATTTCTTTCATATTCCAAGTAAGTATCAAATCAGTACATTACCGCCACCTACTGGTAACTGAAAAAGTTATGTGCTGGGAGTTCAGGTCCCCCCCACCCGGCCCCTCTGCCCCTCTGCCCCTCTGCCCTGCTCTCTTTTCCGAGCCTCTCTTTTGCATATTCTCCAAAATTTATAAACTATTGATCTGGTCAGCTGGTCTCTCAACGCAATTGATCAAATTTTCTCGACGGGAAGACCACCTGCCCAGATGGGACATAATTCGCTGGATACACAATGGATTCCTGAAAGAAGTGGAATATTGTCTGTCTATCAATTTTGTCAGTATGAGGTCAGGCCAGACTGGTAAACTGGAAGACTAAAAACCAGTGGCTGAGCCCACCAGGTGGCTCTGGCTGTTTAGCTCAGTGGGTTGCAAGAAGCACTGAAATGCAGGATATCCTGGTTTAACTCTACTTATTTTTTGTGCCAAACTTGTCTTACTGCAATTGTTAAGTTTTGTGTGAGGTTGTTTTGCAGTTGAAGCAGGGGTTCACTGCAGATGTGTTCACTGTTCAAATATTTTTTCTAGAACAGCATAGCAGACATGTACAGTATTTTTGGTAGCACTAATTTAAATAAATTACCTGATTGGTCATATAAAAAAGGCTAATCACAGGCTGGTTCCCTGCACTATCTGAATAAATAATTCTGACCCTTAAGCAAAGTCAGATTTGTTAGCTTTAAGCTAAACATTAACAATAGAGCAACCGCATTCAGAAGTCCTCTATAGAATATTTAGTAAATTAACAGCCTACCTTTTGATTAGATTTTCTTTACAGGAACAGTTTCTACACAAGTGTTTTATTTAAACAGAATTGAGACCTATTAATTGAATCATAAAAGCTTAGAACAGTATATCTAAAGTAATAGCATTTTGTCTGACCTTCAGGTGGGGAGGTGAAAGTGAGACAACTCAACTGGCTCCAGCACAGCCTTTGCACAGGTAAGAATTATTTTAAATATTACCCATTTAAAAAAATATACCTATTTAAATGACATTTAATGCATATATGTTTGGGCAAAGATCTTGAGTCATCCCCCCTATTTTGGTTGTTTCCAAGGAACCAGACTTGTTTTTTGTTTTTTTTAAGTGGTCTTCATGAAACTGTTGGTGTAGGCTTTCAGTCATCTTTAACATGTTAGTTCTAAGAATTGAATATAAAAGTTACTGGACTTTATTGTAGTGGTTGTAATAAAATAGGAGATGATGGTGTGAACTCAAGAACTTTATTCTATCAACTGTGGATACTCCATCATATTTAACATGGCTATGTATTCTTCTCTCTGTCCTTCAAACACACTCTTCTGCCCTATGCTGTCACAGCAGGACCCTTCGGGAACAAAGAGCAACAAACAGAGCAACAATGCATTCACTGTGGAAACCTAAGAACACAACAGACTTCTTTTTTCTTGAACATGGTTCAGCTTTCATCTGAAATGCTTTTTCATAGATTGAGCATTTCCAGGTTTATCAGTCACTGTTAGCAATTTAACACTTCTTTTTAAATTTTATAAACCTTTAAATCCTAATCCATAATCAAAGAAGCCTTTTGAAAGAGAGTTTAAACATCTGAAAGAAACAAGGAAAAAGTCCTGTAGTTTTTCATGCAGTTCTTGCAATGGTCTTCATCAACAGTTCTGAAGGTTATTCAAAGTTTATTTTAGATTTTCTTTGGCTGTTTTTTCATTCATTTTCAGTCTAGTACCTGATCATTTTCAGATAAAAGGTTTGAGACTCATTTCAGCAATAAAAGGCTCCTAAACTTAAGAAATAATCCAGTACAGGTGATTTAGCAAAGAACTAGATTTACAGTGAAGTTTTAGGCACTTTATTATCCGATTGTCATAAAGACACATTTTTTCTGTTTAACACTGTTTGAGACACAATTAATTAAAGGCCTAGCATTTCTTGAAAAAAATGCATATCACCCACTACCTTTCATGCCAAAGTTTTGGACTAAAATTGTCTTGTACTGAAAAGAGACGAGGTTGTAGCTGCTTTTGGTAAACCTTAAAAATGGCATTTTGCATGAAGTAATATTATGAGATAATATTATATTATTATGAGATCAAGTAAGAATGATGACGCAAGTCTGTTGTGTTCTGAGGCGTATATAGTAAATGCATTTTGTCCTGATGCTGTTATTACTTCTTGTCTCTAGATGGCACTACTGTGAGACCGTAGGGGAAGAAAGTCTGTGTTAAGTAGAACTGCAGAGAAGAATGAGACATGGGGAGACTGCAGCAGTTCTGTAATGGTGCCTGGCATCACAGCATTTTTGCAACAAAGTTTGTGAGTTTTACCTGCCGTGTTCTAATTTCATTTACAACCTCCACAACAAGGTCTAATTCTGGAGGCCATCATATGTGAATGAATCATTGTGACAAGCTAGTCACTGAGTTCAGAGCTTAAAAAGATGTCATGGCAGAACTCTACAAGCGCAGACTGAAGCTTGTGTTACTTTATCTGACCAACTCTATGTCATGCTACCCAATGGAACCAAGAAATACATCACTATTGTCAATGAGGCTGGTAAAATTCTTCAGGAGACTCCCCAGGTCCTCTGAATTGTCATGAAAGGACTGCTCCTCAACCTACCTCAATGGATGTGAGCTATTGGTCTTTAAAAACAGAGATCACAGAATTTATTTATATTCTCAATATATATCCTAACATAAGTTTTATTTTAAGCTTTTAAGTCATGGTTGTTTTCAGTTGTGTTGGTTGGTTTGTCCGTCTGTTAGCAAGATTACTTAAAAAAATAATAAAACAGATTTTGATGAAATTGTAAGGAAATATTAGGGTTGTCACAACATCTCAGGTCTGGTAGGACACAGAATGCACACACGACAGGAGCTCAAAAAACAAAACTAATTTTTTATTACAAGGTGAAAACAAAACGCTGATCAGGCAGCAAAAACTTACAAAGACACAAGGATCTCGATAAAATTTTATTGGAATCAACTGGACTGTGGCATAAAGCCAGCTATGCTCTGCTGTAGTGGAGATAGACAGAGACTGAATATGTAGGACTGGAGTAATGAGGGAAAAGAAAACACCTGCGCTGAATGAAGATGGGGAACAATTGAGAAGCTGTACTGAGAGAGAGTGAATAATGGCACAAGGATCACAAAGGAAAAACAAACCTTACAACCCAAAATGAAAGAAAAAAAAAAATCACTATCACTATCAAAATAAACCAATCCTGAGCCTTCTGTATACACCACAACAATAATTTCTTCTTCTTAAAAACAACTTCAAAAAGTTTTAGTATCCCACATTGTATTGTAATACACAATACATCACTAACTCCTAAACATGCAAGAAGAACTAACAGGTACAAACAGGTTTAACAAAGTGTGATATTAACTGTAGTTTTACATATGAATCATAGACCTGCATGTGCAGTAAAAACTCCTCTTTGGGAAGCTGAAGACAGATGGGGTCACATCATCTCTAAGCCGATTCAGTCAAAGTCCTCTGACTTGAAATGTTCAATACAGTGCTTGGACGACTCTGTAGCAACAAAACCCTCCCTTCTTACTGCAGCTTCCCATTGCCTCCTTAAATCTGTTACTGGGAAACCTTCAAAATGTGAAAAAAATAAACAGACACAGCTAATGAGAGAGAAGCACTAGTTCCTCCTGTTAGCATTTCGTTGTTTGCCAAATAACGTTAGCTACAATAACAATATTATAAATGGTCAAATAACCTAAATTATTGTTCAATCTTACTTGTGAAAGGTAATCCCATGTGATTTATTTATAACACCCTTACTCCTGACTGGCCGCATAATGTTCATTCTCGACAGTAGCAGACTACTAACTCAATCACAATTGGTCTCTTAGGTTAGCTACATTATGTGGCATTTCAGAATGCTAAAGCTGACATCAGACAAAAGACAGAAATGCAGCTCAGTATGTGTCAGAACGAGGAGAGAGCAAGGCGAACCCAAGATGCAGACTCATCTTTTAAAACAAAAACTGATTTATTAAAATAACAAAACTAGAAAACAAAAAGCTGACGTGGCAGCAAAACTAACTATAACAAAAATCCAGGCAGTTAACAAAGGCTGGACAAGGCAAGGCAAAAACAGAGAGGGACCAGAGACCAGACTAGAATCAAACACGAACAAACAACAATGAATCAGCAGCGAGGTGGAGAGGAAGACCAAGTTTTAAAGCAGAGGGTGATGAGGAGAAGTGGGAACAGGTGTGTGATTAGGAGTGAAGACAGCTGGAGATGGGTGTGACAGGAAACCAGAAAACTGCTGAGCGGAGGACAGGTGAGTGATGACAAAACAGAACCAAAACATAGAGAAGACAAAACAACACCAAGACAAGGACAAAAAACAGCAAACACAAGAAAACCCCAAATCAAAACAGAACAAAACCCAGACACATGACATAGCCCCCCCTTAAGGGGACGGCTCCTGAAGTCCCCCAAAAAAAAACAAAATACGTGACTCGGGAGAGTGGAGGGGGTAAAACAAGAACACAGGACGGAGGGCTAGAACAAAAACATACAAAACCACAAAACAAAACCGACCAGGCTAAAGGCCAGGGGAAACAAAACCAAAACAAAACGACCAGAGTTCCGGCGGGCGGCCCCATGGCCATCCGTGACGTGACCAGAGTTCAGGCGGACGGCCGGGGCGCTGCCCACGGCGTGGCCAATGTTCAGGCGGGCGGCCCGAGAGCCGTCCGCGGCGTGGGCGAGAGCCAGGCGGGCAAGGACCAAGCGGGCGTGGGCGAGAGCCAGGCGGGCGAGGACCAAGCGGGCGAGACTGCGGAGGCGTCGTCTGGGACCCTCCGAGGAGCAGACGTGGCGGAGGCGTCTTCCGGGACCCTCCGAGGAGCCGACTTGGCGGAGGCGTCGTCCGGGACCCTCCGAGGAGCCGACGTGGTCGCCGACCCCCACTGATACGAAGGCTGGAGGAGCTGTGGGGGCGGCGTCAGACTGACCCACCGATGGTTCTGTGGCGGC
>NC_051441.1:23076452-23096518 GCF_001649575.2 Kryptolebias marmoratus
GACCCGCCCGTGGTGCAGAGGCGGCGGCGTCCGGCAGACCCGCCCGTGGAGCTGAGGCGTCGTCGACCCCCTCTGAAGCGGCCTGGCGAGGAGCGTCGACCACCGACCCCGCAGACACCGCAGAACAAGTCCCTGACAGCCTTTTCATCCACCCACGCAACTGGCTGAAGAGATAGTCCTGATGAGTGAGCTGAGAGGTTGATTGAGAGGTTCTGAAAACTATCCATCTGGCCTTTAGAAATAATTTTACTGATTGTTGTTATGCCCAATTGGAGTCACTGTTTGAATCTATGATCATACTTTGCCGGTAGGAAATGCGGGTCAAAAACAAGCTAGCCCAGAACCCTAATTTGTCCCTGAAGCCAAAACATCTTTATAATTTGTAGCCATATTCTAATGGCTGTACTTAGACAGAAGTTCCCAAGCTGCAGAATTGATTTTATGCAATGTACACAACCCAGTACAGATTGTGGTGGTATTTCAGTCAGGGAAGATTCCAACCCTTTCCATCTAGCCGCATAAGACTCATCATACCACAATCAAGAAGTCTTAACTGGGCTGTGAAGTAGTAATATCTAAGACATGGCAAAGCCATACCTCCCCTGTCCCTCGATAACTGTAGGATTGAGTACTTTATACAGGTTTTTGTTTTATTTCCACACGAATGTAGATATATCTGTCCCATTCTCTGAATTGACTAAGGGGTATCTCCACAAGTAGTGCATTAAAAAAATAGTCATTTGGGTAAAATCACCATTTTAATTTCTTAATTCTTTCACCAATATCCAGGGGGAATATAGCCCATCTGTCCATATTTCTGTTAGTTATCTTTGTTATGTTTTCATAGTTGCAGATAGAAAGACAGGAGAGGGCCCTTTATATACACACTCCCAAATATTGGATGTGTGACAAGTTCCAATTAAAATCATATTGTCTAGCTAAATCTTGGGTGGGAGTAAAATTGAATAGAAGGGCTTGGGTTTTATTAACAATAAGAGAGTATCCAGAAAGCGATCCAATTGTTTTAAGGGCATTCATAAGCACAGGTATGGTAGAGTCTGGGTACAGCAGAGTTACCAGAACATCGTCGGCATATAAACAAGTTTTGTATTCAATACCATTTATGTTTATACCCTTAAGTTCTTCTTTCTGTCTGATTATCTGTGCTAAGGGTTCAATAAACAGGCTAAATAGGAATGGGCCATGGGGACATCCCTGGCGGCAGCCTCTTTGAAGTTTTATTTGGTTAGATATTATCATTGCAGTTGGAGACCTATATAATGCCTTGATGGAGTTTATAAACTGTTCTGAAAAGCCAAATCTACCCATAGGGGCACCGCATGATCAGGCATCGCATGATACAACAATATTTCTTTTGAACATATTGTGACTGCAGACAGATTCAAGTGTTATTGTTACAGGTAAATTATACAACTCACTGGTTTTAGCTAACTTTTACACACCCGTCTCAGATTATGTAGAATTTTTTAAATGTTTATTTTGACTATTACCAGACCTTAATACATATCCCCTGAAATCTCTGTTTTATTGGTATAACAGTCACTTGAACCTGTCTCAGGTGGCAGATAATTGAATTCACAGCATAATTAAAAGAAAGTCCTAGATTGGGTAGACTTATCCCAACAAATCAAAGCGACTGATAAGCAATATGCCCTAAGTCAAAATCCAAACCTTTATAAAACACATTTGGAACTTAAAATCAGATTTGAGTTGCTCACAACTCATTCAGCATAGTATTTGCTTCTGGCTACGTTTTTTTGTTTGTTTGTTTTTTTCCTGTCTGTTTTTGGTTTACATTTATTTTGATATCAATACAGTGTATTTGGTCCTGTCAAGATTGAAACGTTTTGTTCTGCCTTGTTAATTTTTTTAAATAAAATGGTCTGGATAAAAAAACACAATCAATGCCCTACGTATAAAACATTTAGCCTGATATGCTTTAAACATCTGACGGAAAAACCGGCCCTCCATCTGTTCCTTGCTGGATACTGTGCCTGAAAAGTTTTCATTATGTCCACATATTTGTGTGCAGTGGCTCAGGACGTAAGGGTAAGGGTTCGTCCTGTAACTGGAGGGTTGCTGGTTTGAGCCCCCACTCTGTCAGTCTCAGCCGATGTGTCCTTGGGTAAGACACTTCACCTGCCTTGCCTACTGGTGGTGGTCAGAGGGCTCGGTGGTGCCGGTGTGATGGCAGCCTCACTTCTGTCAGCCCGCCCCAGGGTAGCTGTGGCTACAATGTAGTTTACCACCATCAGTGTGTGAATGTGTGGATGAATGGGTGAATGATTGTAGTGTGAAGCGCTTTGGGGTCCTTGGACTAGATAAAGCGCTATATAAGTGCAAGCCATTTACCATATTTGGACTGACACGACTCCTAGTCAGGACTCACTGTATTGCAATCTGTCTTTTTTTTTTTTTTAGTTTAATTACACAAAGTAGAAGTTTCACTTTGTTGTCAGTCTACAGTCATACAGTCTATGGTTTGTATGTATGCAGCCTACCCAGCATGTAAGATTTATGGGCATGGTTCATGTCTTATTTCCTTTTTCTGGTGTATTTCTGTAGCAGCTTTACAGTGTCACATACAGGTCTGGCATAGTTACAACATCATTTGTTTTCTGTTTCCATGTGGATTCAAACATTTCTAGAAAATGGTGTATTTACCAGTACATTTTTAGAAACAACAAATAAAACGATTGCTTAAAAAAATGTTCCTGTGTGGACAAGGCCTAAGACCTTTGACAAGGTGTGATAGCAGGGCTGTTGGTAAAAGCAGAGTGCTACTCATGCTGTCCTGTCTCACCTAAATATATGCATTTATGGCCATTTTGATAAATACATTTTGAGATGTTGATGCATAATGGGCCTAGTTTAGTGCTATAAACGGAATCAACCACTTTCTGATCATCAAAACCTGTGACGGATTGTGACCTCTGTGGCTGATTTTTCCTAACTAACCACTACAGGGCTTCTGTCAGAAAACACACTGGTCATCAGAGGGGTTTGAAGATTTACTGATGAACAATGTATTCATTACAGAACAGAGCAGTTTCTGAAAATAAAGAAATAAAGATCTAATTCACTATTGCTGTAAATTAAACACAGAAAATAAACAACAGTGAATAAACTTATGCATCAGTACTAATATTGTTTGTCATAAATAATGCTTTAACCTAAACAATGTGAAATATTAACTGAAAGTACTCTGACAAACAGCTCAAAGCTAACAGCTCAGTTAGCTTTAAAGCTAAATCACGATCATATTCACTGTAAAAAATGGATGTTTTAAAGGTTGCAAACGTACACTAAACTAAATAACACCATAAGAAGTGATGAGTAACATCCACACATTCATATCCCGACTGTTTACACCACTCACATCGTCAGTGACTGCTGCATCGCTCGTAACAAATCGGGTGAAGAACGCGAAGAAGGAACATGAAACTGCTCTAGACACCTTCAAAATAAAAGCATGAATAAGAAACGTTGACTGCCTGAAGAATTATTAACCCTATCCATTTGTCTGTTTTTTGTAGATGCTGATGTGGCATTTAGTTGGACTGAGGAGGAAATAGCTGATCTCTATGATAACACCAGCTTCATCATTGCAGCTGATGGTAGGTTGTCAAACCAATGAATGAACTAATATTGATTTATATCAGCATGGATTATTGGGTGGAACCATACTTGAACCAGAACTGTTACAATTTTCTATTCTAAAGGGAAAAATCTAAGGAAGTAGCTTATTCTTTGCTCTTTTTCTGACACATGGACGGTGTGAAGGACCAGATGAGTTTTATTGAAACTCGTAGAAGAAAAACATTACATTACATTCATGTAATTTGTGTTCTCTCTGCTGCTGGTGGAATGCGGATGTGTTTCTTTTCCCTCTGTCTCCTGAACCCCCCCCACCCCTCCACCCCCCTCTCTCTGCCTGTCTGCCCTGCTCTCTTTTTGGAGCCTGTCTTTTGCATATTCTCCAAAATTTATTAATTATGGAACTGGTCAACTGGTCTCTCAACGCAATTGATCAAATTTTCTCGACGGGAAGATGGGGCGAGGGAGAGCCCACCTGCCCAGATGGGACATTTTTTGCTGGATACACAATGGATTCTCGGAGGAAATGGAATATTGTTTGTCTGACGATTTTGTCTCTGGAAGACATGGAAGATCTTCACATATTTGTGTTTTTGATAACAGGACTTCTGCTGTTTGGATTAGGCAGTTACCTGACTTATCGTCAAATTCATTAGATGGGTTCGGCGAACTACACTCAGACTGTGTGGTTACGGGGACTGAATCGCAAGTTGAATGCGATCCTGTTACAGGACCGCAGACTGAATTGTGGTTCCGGGACTCATGAATGATGGGTTTCATCTTGGAGAAAGTTGCTCGCTCAAATCAGGTGGAATGGACCTGGAATTTGGCTGTTTGGATTCGCCACTGAGAAGTATCAGCAAGACTTTTTAAGGCAGACGGAAAACACAATGTCGGCCTGACCCAAAACAATTATTGTTTTGTGAATTCTGGCTCCCTTCGCTGGACTTGGCTAGCTATCTTCAATTTCTCCCCAGATTTTATGAAAACAAGATGCTCTGCCCCCTCCCTTGCCTAAGGGCATCTGTGGATCTGCTCTGGGCTGGTTGATAAACATTCCATCATATTATCAAAGACAATTTAAAACAGTTTATGTTAGCTTATTTAGTCTTCCTGTACATTTAGCTTAGTTTAGTTTATCTTAGCTGATTTTTTAGATATTGTCAGATTGTTAGATTCCTAATTGTTGTTTAATTTAGCTTTAACTTTATCATGATTTCATTTAGATTATTTTAGCTACAATTTTGATGTCTTAGCTCATGTTTAGATATGTTTAGTTTCATGATTTTATTTAGATTATCTTATATTTCATTTAGATTATACATGATTGATGTTTTTACTTCTGTATCTCTATATTTGATTATGTACCTGATTGTTGTTTCTGTGTTGTAAAGTGAATTTCACTTCACTTCATGCACAGCAAGTTATTGCTCACCCATCCTAATCATTTAATTCAGGTTTCATGTTCAATTGTGGTTTCATGTTCTTACATCATGAAAACCTGCCGTTTTACCGGGGAGGTGAAGAAATTTTATTTCAACTGTATGTCTGTTGTTTGTTTCAAATCCCTTGTCTTACCTGAACCTATTGTCTCAAAGTTCAGTGGAAGCTGAGTTAGGAATTTTTTACTTAACCCTCCTGAAGCCCTCGTAACTGAAGAGATGTAGTAATTTTGTGGCCAAATGTGAAAATAATTTGTGTTCAGTGTGTCTCAATTTCAGATTTGTGCACCCATATTTTTCTTTGATATCTTGCGATATTTTTCCAGCAGTGAGTTCTCAGTCTGATGAATGAGCCATATATTTTGATGTTTGTGTCTCTCAACTAGTTTGCTATGATGATGACCTGACAGATGGCTTTTTCCGAACATTATACCGACTCTGCAGCAGTTTTACTCACACCTGTACAGTCTTCATCTCTTTAGAGAAAAGGTAAGATAAAATTAATCAATACTAGTTAATCTAGCATTTTGACTTTGGTTAATCCATGTTTGATGACATAAGGTTTCTGCCATTATGTCCAGCCAAATTAAACAAATTGCAGCAGAGTTACTGAATGTGATTTTTTTTTCTCACATGGTGTTTGAAGGCACAAATGCCATCTCAAGTTACACAAATTGCTAAAAATGTTTAGAAAGTAGTTATCATGACATGTAAGCATGTTTTTTTCTGTAAGATAAATAGCACAAAAACTAAAACTTCTGTTGTTTGTTGCTGATACAATGTAGTGTTAATATGATGACCATCAAATGCTGTTGTTGTGTATTTTTGCTTTGCTGACATTCATCTCACAAAGCCAATACTCCACATGTATCTCTTCTGTTACTCTATTGACTGTTTACATGGAAGCTGAAAGGAACATTATTACATTCTGACAATAAATGCATCAAATGTCTCAGATTATCACATATCTGGGTTGATGGTCAGCTCTAACTTTGCATGAATTAAGAAAATATTCCAGCCATTTTGTAGTGAAGTTCTGTGGAAGGATTTAAAAAATCAACAACTTTTACTTGTTGTGGATAGTTTTTAACAACCTCAATTTTGAGAAAAAGAATTTAATTCTTAAAGGATTGATGGGCTCATGGCTAGTCCAAACACAGCTAACATTAAAGTGGATTGCTGTAGTGGTTTCATGAACCTTTAAACTGCCATCAGTTTTGCATTAGATGGTTAATTACAGTTCTGTGAAAAAGGATGTGCCCTTTACAGATTATTCTGTTTTTGCTTTTTTCATCACACTTAAATGTTTCAGCTCAGCAAACAAATCATAATATCAGACAAAGATAACCTGAGTAAATACAAAATGCAGTTTTTAAACTATGAATTCATTTATTAAGGGAAAAAAGATATCCAAACCAACTTGGCCCTATGTAAAAAAAAAAAAGTAAATGCCCTCCTTGTTAAAACATGAAATAACTGTGATTTTATTTTTGGAAAGCTGAGTTCAGTTTTACTTGCCACACCTGTATTACTTGGACAAAATATTTAATTTCCACCCCTTCGTAAGGCTGTCGTATGACTGCACACAGATTATGTTACTTTTCATGTATGAAAAAACATTATAAGTTCAGTGCCGTGAAGACCTGGCTTTGTATGGTCGATGTTAGTATGCCAAATAAAGTGAAAGTGTGGAATCTCTTATCAGTGCGTCTAGCTGTCTCATAAGTTAGACTACTACAGCAAGTTGAGGAGGCTAACCACCTGTTGTTACCTCTCCCACATCAACTGCACCATCACAGTTTGTCAGTATAACCTGGTTACGGCTAATTTTTTTCAGTTGTTTATAAGCTGTCAGAAGTACATTAACCCAAAAGAACCTTGATGTGTTCATACTCAAAATAACTTCAGTGAGACGCTTCTTGTACCCATCATTGTAACCACCCTCAACGCAGAACTGTTTCAGCTGTTAGACATTAGAGTTGTTTTTGTTTTGTTTTTTACATGTAAAACCTGTTTCAAGTCCTTCCACAGTTTCTTGATAGGATTAAGATTTGGAGACCTCTTTCAATGTCTTACGGTCTGCTCTTAAAGTGAACTTGTTTGGACAGCCAGGCCCCGGGCATGTTGGAAGTTGTTTAGAATGTCCTCCTTTGGCAACTGATAGCAGTTTCAAACTTAAGTGGCCCAATATGATTCACAAAACTGTCTGAAAATGAGCCCCACTCTGGGGCTGGCCACACCCCAAACAAGGCAAAAAAAAACCAAACATTAGGAGCATTATCCTCTCCAGTTACATTAAACAATGTGAGAAAAAATTTAGACCAGAATCTCTTCATGGAGGGACAGCTCCGAAAAAGTGTGAGTAATTTCTCTGTAGCCTGTTGGCTTCGTTCATACAGAGGGGACATTGTGTCAAATATTTTTGCAAGCCTAGTTTTAGTGTAGTGAGTTTGATGTATGATCAGGCATCGCATGAAACTGTGCCTAGCACAGATTGAAGATCTGTATAATTAATTAAATAATTAAGTCAAGTCAAATTTATTTATATAGAACTTTTCAGAAACAAGGTAGCTCAAAGTGCTTTACAACATGAAAACACAATAATACAGAGCAAAAGTAACATAAAACATGCAATAATATAAAAAGCTAAACTAAACTTATCTAAAACATGAGCTAAAATAATCTAAATGAAATAAATGATTAAAAGTAACATAAACAGATGAAAAACTAAGTTAGGAAGTCATACTAATTCATATTAAAGATAAACTGAGGAAGATATAAGATAGATACTAAGCTAACATAAACTAAACTAGGATTTAAAAACCTCAGCTAAACAGATCAGAAATGATAAAAACTAGGATATACTACACTAAAATAAACTAATTGTACAGGAAGGCTAAGCTTGTCAGGATTCTGAACTTTTCTAAATTGAGCAGCTCGGCGTCAGACAGACACGGGAGACCAACGTAACGAGAAGTGCATTTATTTACAGTGAACAGGTAAAGCGAGGATGAACGGGAACCAGGACCTGAAAACAGAGGATGTAGTGAGTCTTGGGTTTTCCTCTGTGAATGAGCAGGTAAGTGTCAATAATGTTGAATTCCAGATGAGAGCTCTTACGGTGTGAAGAACGGTGCACAGCACGAAGGTGAGTAGATGAGGTAAGTATTTCCCAGTAGCAGGTTGGCAGGTTCTCCAGGAGGCAACAGGTAAGTATCCTTTCCAGGCAGGCAGACAGGCACAGGCAAACAGGTAGGTATCTTATCTTCGTGGCGGGTTCTAAAAACAGACCAGACTGGATCCACAGAGGTCAGGTAATCCTGGGTAGGTATGGAGCAAACACAAAAATGCAAAAGCTCAAAAAGAGTTCACACGAATACAAAAAGTTATAAGAGGCTTAGCACTTTACCACAAAGGCAAAAATAATGCTCAATCGCTGGTCTGGTTCCCACCACGGCCTTAAGTACCAAACGTCTCCTGATGAGCCTGATCTGCCGCAGGTGTGGAGGGAGTGGAGAAGAGCTGCCAATCAGCCGCCGAGACGGCCCACCAGGAAGTACAAACACAAACACCTCCAGAATCACCACAAAGCTAGGCTAAATTTATCTAAAACATAGACTAAACTAAAATATAAAATAAGCTTAGCCAAGCAAACTAAAATAAGTTTAAGTAAGCAAAGGCAGCATAAAACTAATTCATACAAAAATAAACTGAGGAAAACAAAACTAAGATATAATAAGCTAACATAAACTTAACTACAATTTAAAAACCTCATCTGAACAGACTAAGATAAACTACACCTTTGCTAATGCTAATTCAAGTAACGTTTCAGGCAACCCAGCTATGCTAATGCTGATTCAGTTACAGGTTAAGCTAATTCAACTATGCTAATGAGACAAAGTGGGAGGAGCAACATTAAACATGGACATTGGAGAAGGAGGGAGGGGTGGAGCTACGCGTGTGGGGAGGGAGTGAGGGAGGGAGGGAGGAATTGAGAGGGTGACAGCAATGGTGGAGGAACCCCCGTGGATACTGTTCCAGATAGGCCTCTCTGTTATAGTCCTGATAGTGATGGAAAGTTTTATCAGCCGGCCTTGGGACCTAGCCATCACAGATCCACAGGTGTCCTGGGGTAGGGAGAGGAACTGATGGGAGAAGAACATCAAGTTTACATAACAGAGATAACCAGCCTTCCAAGGCCAACTCAGTGGAGCCAGATTCAGATAACAGAATTGTTTAGGTCAGAACGATGTCCTTAATTTCGAGCCGGCATAAAGAGGTTAACTGGTACATCACAATGGCAAATCCAAGCAGCCCAATTAATGTGGTCCTCCATGCCAGACCGAGCCCGTAAGTTCTCCAAGGTCAATTACATTCGGCCAGCGAGTTCTGAGGTCTACAGCTGGCCCGCGACTCACAAGAGTCGGGCCCAGTATGGGCCTATGTTCACACAGCAACTGAGTAACACCTTGTTGCTGAAAAGTTCTATATAAATAATTTAAGAGTGGCTCCAAAGGAAAAATGACAATCAAAAATAAGGACAGATGGGAGGGGATGAAACACAGAGAAGAAAAAAGCGTCCCCTCACCGAAACAGAGAAAAAAAATCAATAAAAATATAAATAATTAGGATTTCTTATTTTCTAGTCCATTCCATCCAGAGCTTTGGACCTCTGTAAGACTTCATGGTGAAGCCTGGGTGGTTTCTTGCTCCAAATAAAATCTAGAATCAGACTATTGTCCTTGTAGAAAAAAATTTGAGCTTGAAATATATTAAAACAGATATAAAAAGTGTGGGAAGATAATCATTTTGACAGCAATAATTCTATCGACCACAAAAAGATTTAGGAGAGACCATCACTCAAACATTGTGTTTAATTTGTATTGGCAAAAAGAGAGATTTTTTTTTTATTATAAAGATCAACTATTGTGTCAGCTATGTACACTCCAAGATAGAAAAAACAGAATTGGATATCTTGAATGATAAATTATCTCTGTTAACAGCAAATACTTTAGTTTTGCCAAGATTAAGTTTATATCCAGAAATTTTCCCAAATACATCTCAAAGTGTATCTACAATGGGTAAGATATTCATTGTTCATGATCTTCCACAGAACCCTAATCCAAATGGTGAAAATATCTTCTGAAGAAATGTATGACTCAAACTATTAAAATATCGAACTGCTTGCTTTCTTGTTAAGTGATTGTGTTTCTATGTGTTCCCAGAGTATACAAAAAAAAAGTATTTTCTTACTTCCATGTGTGACCAGGTTAAACTTCACACTGCAACACATGGATATTTCCTGCGATGCCTACAACCATTTCAAGCACTGTCTGTATGAGCTGCAGGACCTGGAGGATGGATGCTGCAGGTTCAGAGTGGATCAGGTCCCGTTAAACTTTTCACAGTTTCTTCTGTACGAGCGTGTTGAGCAACTGGTAAGAAAAACAGTTACACACATTATGCACACAGATTATCTTAACAGTGGAACATCTTACATATTTAAATTAAAATTAAAAAGTAAATCATTTTGAATTTGATGGCAGCAGCACATCTCAAAAAGCTGTTCCAGGGCCAAGTTTTCCACTGTGAAGCATCCTCTTTTCTTTTAACAGCACTTGACTCTTGACTCTGGCCTCATATGTTGGCTTGTGGATTTTTGAACTGTTTGGGCCCAGTGGGTGAGGGTCAGATTTTGGTTCCTATTTTTAACATGTAAGAAGAGGAACAAACTCTTGGAGACTGTCAGGATGTGCAGCAAAATTGCTGGCAAAGTCCTACAGAACCCCACTGACCTACACAAGGAGAGGTTAGTGAAAGGAGCCAGAACAGATCCTGATCACTCACTCCATGGTGAGTTCAGATTGCCTTTGACCAGATGCAATTATCTGGACTGAAAAATTCATTTATCCCTGCAGCAATCAGGCTTGTTAATGAGCAGTTGTGATTTCAGTGTTGAATTTAACAAATTGCCCCAGGACATAATAAAAATTCTTGAACTTGAAGTTGAGGACACCAGTTTCTGAAGGTTTTAGAGAGAAATGTTATCCCAGTCTTGTCTGATGTGAGATTCAAGCTGTTCAACAGTCCTGGATCAGATTTTTTGTTTCATGATGCATCAAATGTTTTAAGTTAGTTAGTGATCTGGACTGAAGGCAGGCCAGTTCAGCACCTGGACTTTTCTATGACAAATCCATGCTGTTGTAGTGGATGCAGAACATGGTTTAACATTGTGTTGCTGAAATATATAATGCCATCGAAAAAGGGGTGACGAATCCCCCCCCCCCCCCTTTTTCATCTTCTCAGTTACTTGTTCTTTCTCTAAAGCTCAGTTTGACCTTACTGAATCTTGATTGTTTAGTTGTGTACTATTCGTGAACACCTAATTAGTTAGAGATAGGTAACCCTTCTTTTAAAGCTTGAAGAAGAAAAAACATGAATCATGGAAAATTAAATTTGTTTATTTGATTATGTAACTTCTGAGATGTGAATAAAGATGGTTGATCATTATTTGTACAATTTTTTTTGATAAGAGATTATTGAACTATTCAAAATATCTTTATTAGGTTTGTCTTTTAGAGACTGATGACACTCAAATTTGTTCAGAAGAGGAAAGCCTTATCACCATTAGGGTGTATGTCTATATGTGTCCATAATTTCTTGGTGTGCTGATAAAAAGCTGAAAACAAAGCCTTGACAAGGCATGGATTTTCACTTGGTTACATCTATCTATCCATCCATTTTCTTTACCCGCTTCTCCATTCCGGGTCGCAGGCAGCTGGTGCCTATCTCCAGCAGTCATTGTGCAAGAGGCGGGGGACACCCTGGACAGGTCGCAAGTCCATTGCAGGGCCATATAGAGACAAACGAGACAAACAACCATTCACACTCTCACTCACACCTAGGGACAATTCAGTGACCAATTAACATGCATGTTTTTGTTCTGTGAGAAGAAACCGAGGTTTCAAGAGTAAACCCACAAATGTACGAGAGGGAACTTTCAAACTACATCCGGAAAGGGCCCAGGCCAGGAGGCAATCCTGCGACCTTCTCACTGGGAGACGACAGATCTAACCACTGTGCCGCCTTGCCACCCCAGTTGGGTTCAGTTTGTGTTTTTTTATGTTTCCCTGATGTCTCCTTTAATCTTCATCTTTGTTTGGTAACCTATATAAAGAAAACAGTATTGCTTAGAAGTGTTTTGTCATAAAGCCCAGTAGAGTAAAATACAAGTAAAGGAAGAAGGAAGAGAGATTCAGTAACCCGAAGACTGACTTTTATGGCTTTAGCGATAAGCTGGGTGTAGTGGCTGCATGTCACCCACAACCTTCCTCATCAGCTGACCAAGTAGACCCCCTGAAGATATCGCCTTGACTGCCAGCTACCTTGGGCAAATGCTGGCTAACTGAGACCTCACTAAGTCCTGGCTGAACTTGTCCTCCTCTCTCATGGTATTCCTGGTCTGATCAGCCAGCAAGACCACCCAGACAGATTGAGTGATCTGTGGCCCCAGAACATTAACCCAGTAAGGATCTGGATCTGGTGATAGAAAGCAGCTATGGGTTTTTAGCTGATGCACATTTAATAAAATCTCTTCCTCACCTGCAGTTCTATCAAAATAACTTAAAATGTGGCAGAGATATTAACACCCTTCTCATCCAAATTCCAAAACTAAGACCTTATCACATTAGTTTAAATTGTCTAAATTCTTGCATGGGTAAATCCTAAATCAACCTTCTGTTCATAGGATGTTTTTGGTTTAGATAAAGTGACGAGTCACTATTTTACTTATGATCATCATTTAGATCACTAGGATTAATTGTTACTTTGTTTTGTCTCATTAAATCATCAGTCTAAGTACTTACTAGTCATCCTTCAGAGTATTATTCCACAAATTCTTAGCTTTAACTTTTCGTGTTCTGCTGATTTTATTGTTGTTTGTTATTGATTCTATTTGATTTAGTTTATCTTTGTAATAAAACCTTAAAATACTAAATTTACTCTCCTTCAGGGTGAACAGTATGAGTAATCTAATGATTGAATTCCTATAAGGTATAATCAATCTTTTATTAGTAGATAACCCAACCTAGTGCCCCTACTTTAACGATAGCTCAAATATATGGTAAGTTGATGAAAGGTTATCACCTTCCTTAGCATCATGTATCTGCTACAGGTTGTTCTAAAACCTTTAAATAATTTCTTGCATTATTGACGCCTTTCCAGATGTGTAATCAGCCCATGCCATAGGCATAAATGCACCCCCATCCAATCACAGAGGCCAGTTTTTGAACGGTGCGCTGATAACATACTGTAGTACTGAGGACGTGGCATCTGTGGTTTCCCAGAAAAAGTCAAAATTTGAAAAATCTGACTACAGAACAGTTTTCCACTTTTCCTCAGTCTGTTTTAAATTAGCTTTGGATGGCAGCATTTCTGGATGGCGTTCACATATATTGTAGCTTTTTCTTTGGATGATAGAGCTTTTATTTGCATTTGTGGATAGTACAGTGAACTGTGTTTCCTTACAGTAATTTGTGTCAGTGTCCGAAGATCACAGGCATCTAATGCTGACTTTCAGCCTCTTCCTTTGAGGTCAGAGAATTCTTCACATTCTTGAATCTTTTTTTTTTTGTATATATTTATTTATTTAGAGTGTTCAACCATCCTCACAATAGCACATTCCCTTTTTTTTTTGAGAGAACAAAACTACAAAAATAAAACTCACCCACTCTCTCTATGTAGTAACATATGCAGTAAGATTACATTTAGGATTACACACAATATTTTTTGTAAGGCTAGAATAGGAGCAAAGTAATGCAACGAAAATATACAAAAAAAAAGTTGAGACAAGACAGTAATGATCAATATAAATCAGTCTCTCAAATCTAGTTTAGGGAATCCATATCCGGTCAAACTGCCGATGTCCCACGTATCAAATGGAGAATCTTTTCAGGAGTGCAGTATGACATCAATTCGTTGATCCAATGTTTCTGGTTTGGAGGTTCCATAGCTTTCCAATTTTTAAGTATGCACTTTTTTGCTGCGGATGATACTAACAGTACAAAATATTTCTTGCAAGGATATAATTTCAGCGACATAACATCTCCAAGTATCCAAATCTTGGGATCAGAATCTAAAAAGTGTCCACAGACCGCTGATGTTATCTGAATTACTTTATTCCAGTAGTTTTGCAAGTGTGCACAACTCCAAAGCATACAAAGAAGATTCCCAACCGACGTCTTACATCTCTTGCATTTGTCAGTGATACTGGCATTCAATTTACTCAATCTATATGGTGTATAATATATGTGGTGAAAAATGTTAAATTGAATTTGCCTGTGTTTTGTTGATACTAGTATTGTTTGAGATGAATTTAGTAATCTGCTCCAGTTTTTGTCATCATATTTGCAGCTTAAGTCCGATTCTCATTTGGATTTTTTTGAGCATTTCTCATAAGTTGGTAAATAGTCAAGAACAGTTTTGTAAACCAAAGAGATAAGTCCTTTTGTATTCGTGCGTTTGGGATCTAATAAACATGCTTCAAGCAGGGTTTCCTCTGGTTTATTTGAAAATATCTCTAATGTTTGGCTCTTAATCCAGTGTCTGACCTACAAGTATTTAAAGTGATTGCGACTATGTAAGTCATAGAATTCTGATAATTGATTGAAGCTGGCAAAGACATTGTTAGTATAAAGATCACCGTTTGATCTAATGCCTTTTTCTGACCCAAGTTTGTAATATGCCGTCTGCTATTGGCAGGGGAATGTTAGGATTATCTTTAAGTGGTGTGTTAACCAATATTTGTATGTTTAGATTTAAAAGAGCATGTAACTGGAGCCATGCATTATAGCTAGCCATAATTAAGGGGTTTGATGTAATTTTAGAGAGTTGCTGTTTTGAACCTACGAAAGGAATATTCGCCAATGAAATGGAATTTAATTCTTCTGTTCTATTGAGACCCATCTCGTATCGTTGTCATTTGAATAGATCCACATCCATAGAATGCAGAAATGGGAAGCCAAATAATATATTCTAAAATTTGGAAGGTTTAATCCACACATAGTATAGGGAGCGTGTAAGGTAAGAAGCTTGACTCTTGCAATCTTCTTTCGCCATAAAAATAGAGATATTGTTTTATCCAAATCTTTAAAAAATGTCATTGGAACTTTTATGGGGATACATTGAAATAGACATTTTGATTGAATTTACTCTGCCAATCAAAGATATTGGGAGATCCATCCATCGTTCTAATTCTGCTTTAGTTTTGTTAATTAATGCTGTGTAATTCTTTTGGTAAATTTGGTCAAGTGAAGAACTAATATTGATGCCAAGGTATGTAAAACCATCAGGACACCATTTAAATGAACCTGGTAATAATTTTGTCTCCTGTTCTGTCATATTAAGTGGAAACGCTTTACTCTTAGTATAATTGATTTTATAGCCCAAAACTGTACTGTATGACCCACAGCATGTGAGTAAAGGTGAAACAGATTTAGATGGCTGATGTATAAATACCAATAGATCCTCTGCATACAGCGCACGTTTATGCTCTTCTGTACCTACCTTTATACCTCTAATAGATAAGTCAGAGCGAATAGCAATCGCTAATGGCTCTATAGCAATGGAGAATTGGCTAGGAGAGCTTGGGCATCCCTGTCTACAGCCTCAGGAAAGTGTGAAGGCATCCGACAGAACTCAAATTAGTCAGAATCTGTGATCTGGGGTTATTAAAGAGTGTTCTTTTATATCTAAGAAACGTCTCACCATAATTTATAACTTTTAGAGTCTCAAAAAGAAAATCAGGTTCAATTCTGTCAAAAGTCTTCTCAGCGTCCATAGAAAGTGTTGCTAGGGGGTACCTCTTTCTTTTAGCTATATCAATAATATTAATAATATATCATCTTGTATAGAAAGTGTTCCATTTTCCATCCCGAACAGTGGATAGAAAAGCCTCCACCTCAGCTGGTGCAGAAAAAAGTTTCCATCCATCTTCATGCCGGATCCTCAGTTTTGCAGGGTAGCGGCTGGCATAGTCAGTAATTTTCTCCCACAGTTTTCTTCACCTTGTTGAAAGTGAGCATTTGCACTGTACCTAAATGCTGTAGTCTGGGTAAAACGAGACTTGTCCAACTGTATCGTCCCTTGTCCCTGGCCAGATGGAGCACTTTGTCTTTGTCCCTGATATTCAGAAACTTCACGAGAATAGGTCTGACCCGCTCTGACGCTCTCCCCAGGCGGTGTGCCCTCTCGATGGTGATCGGGGTTGGGAAGTGTTCCTCCCCGAGAAGTCGTGGGATTAGCCGTTCCACGTAACCGACCATATCGTTACCTTCAGACCTTTCTGGGATGTTTATAATTTTGACATTTGATCTCCTGCTCCGGTTTTTCAAGTCGTCCGTTTTCTCTTTCAGAAAAGTTATTTCCTTCTCCATTTTGAGAATGTGTGCTTGTGCGTCAGAGAGGTTGTCCTCGTTAGCTCCGATTCTAGTCTCTATTTCTTGAACCTGTTTGCCCAGCGTTGACAATGATAGCTCTATTTTTGTTAGCGTTTGTTGGATATGATCTGTCTTTTGATTTTTGTGCCCAGTGAGCTTTTCTTTCGACTCACGGATAGCCTTCATCAGGGATTTCAGTGTTGGTTTATCCTGATCAGTCGCCATCTTCCTCACATGTGAGAACTCTCCTTCGAGCCGATGAAAAAACTTCCCAAAAGCAGCTAGATTTCAGCACCAATAAGTCAGGTTCGAATAGTAAATACTTTGTCCACTGTTTTATAAATAAATTCTATATCTGGAGTGATGTGGTAATTGATATAAAAGTCATCTCCGCTGAGTCCTACCCGGAGCTCACAGACACACGTCTACCTGCAGTGGCTGCATCACGTGATCCCATTCTTAAATCTTTTGATAATATTATGAACTGCAGGTGATGAGATATTTAAAGTCCTCCCACTTTTCAATTGAAGAACATTATTCTGAAGTTTGTTCACTATTTTCTAGTTCAGTTTCTCACAGACTGGTGTACCTCTGCCCATATTTACTTCTGAGAGATTCAGCCTCTCTAAAATTCTCTTTTTATACCCAGTCTTCTTACTGACCTGTTGCAATTAACCTCCAGTTGTTTCTTATTTGTACCACACACATTTACAGCCTTTTGTTGCCATTGTCCTGTCTTGAGATGGGTTGATGCCATCAAATTCCAAACTACCTAAAAATGATACATTTGATATGTTAACTATGTACTATTGTGAATAAAATATTAGTTGATGAGATTTACAAATTATTGCATTTTGATTTTATTCACATTTTACACAATGTCCCAACTTTTTCAGAATTGGTATAGGCTACAACTGTTTACCTTTTGAAGTTAACCTGATATAGGATGGCTGCCACAGCTCATCAATCTCAAAAACCACAAAAAAGGCTACAACTCAGTTTATTTTACAGATATTAAGCTAAAGTTTGACATTGTGGTAGCTGACAGTCATCTCCAACACACAGTACATTTAGAAAGCATGACTTTTTTCACATTTGTTATGTTACAACCTTATTCCAAAATAGATTAAATTAAAAAAAAATTTAATGACAAAATGAGCAAAGTTAGTTTGAATTTTTGAAAAACTATTAAGAAGAAATCTTGCATGTACGTAAGTTTTCACAGCCTTTGCCATGAGAGGGCTGTACAATGCAACATATTTATTGCACGGGCTATGAAAAAAACTGTCTGTGCGACAGCTTTGCAAGCTGCTTGTTTTTTTTTATACTATAAGGAAGATGCGACATATGAAGCCATGTTACGTCACTATGCTACATAGTGGTTGTAGTCTATTGTGATAACCAGTTGTCACCGTATCAATGTAATTAGCCTTATATCAAACATGTGTTGTCACCAGTCCACTTTAATGTCCTGGTGACAACACTGATAGATGGTGGAATTCAGAAGCAGGATTTTCTGGCTGGATTGATATTTCAAACCTTTAACAGAAAATAAAACCAAACGAGTCCAAGAAGAAACAAAAACACAAACTGCACCAAACCGAGGTACGTCTGAGAAGAAGGGAAAAGTTTATAAGTACAACACGGAATGGAAAAAGGACTTTTTGTGGTTCGTTTACGATGCTAAGGCACAACTTCTCTTCTGTCAGTACTGTATAGAAGCTCTGAAAAAGATAAAATCAGACAACCCTTATGTTGTGGGAAAATTGATATTCAAAATGGACAATGTTAAAAAATACCACCCATCACATTCTGGCCAAGGATGCATTCATCTCACAACAACCGGAGCGTGCTGATACCATTCTTCACTCTCTAAAGACCGGAGTAACCAGAGCAGACGAGGCTGCACTTAAAGAAGTAAAGATGAAGATGAACGTGGCTTATTGCATGGCAAAGGAAGAGCTACAGTTCACTAAATTTAGGAGTTTGATATCAGTTTGCAAAATGAATGGAGAATCTGTAGACCACTATTAAAACAATGGCCAGTAGACATGCTGGAAGTGTAATATCACACACACACAATTATGGCTGTATTATATGCATACAAACGAAAACACTGCCAATGCATTTCTCTAAAAGTCATACAGTATACACACTACAGTATGACACAAATTGCACACATTTCGCAACGTATACTCACACACTTATGTATTAAACACATTTACATTAATATATATAAATGAAAAGGTTATTCTGTTTGCATTTTCATGGACAAATAACACGTTTCTAGATATTTATTGTTATTGTGTTTTCATTGTATGCATTAATGTTGTTTGTCAGTGTGTTTGAGTATTGATATGCACTACTTTTGGTTTTTAGAGATTTTAGAGACATTTTGTGCTGGTGTTAAAACTTTTTGTTCTGTGCTAAAAAAAAACCCAGCAACCTCTGTAGCACCAGTGCTATAAGCTAAAAAAGTTCTCTTACAGTCCTGCACGATACTCAAAATTTGATCTCAGGTGCATCCTATTTCAACTGATCATCCTTCAGATGTTTGTACAACTTGGTTGGAGTCTACAATTCAGTAGATTGGACAAGATTTGGAAGGACAAACACCTTTCTATATAAGGTGCCACAGTGCATGTCAGAGCACAAACCAAGCCATAAAGTATAAGAAATTGTCTGTAGACTTCCGAGACAGGATGAAGGCACAGAATTTGGGAAAGGGTCCAGAAACACCAGGGTATTGGTATTTTCCTACAGCTGGCTGCCTGGTCAATCTGAACAACCAGGGTAGAAGGACCTGGGTCATGGAGGTGACCAAGATTGATTGTCACTCTGACAGAGCTCCAGCACTGGTTGGTGGAGAGAGGAGAACCTTCCGGAAGAACAACCATTTCTGCAGAACTCCCCCAGTCAGACCTGTATAGTTAGGATTTAATCATAATGGCTACAACTCATTTCTCATGATAGGATGATCATAGTCTAAAATTCTGGCATGACAGGTGGTGGGAGATATGCAGTCTTACAAGGAAGTCTAGGATTTAATTGCTTTGTGTTTGTGATGCAATAAGATATGTTGGGAATGGACTTGTTTTTGATAATTATACATGTTTTATTTTGGTTTGTTTGTTTGTTTGTTTTTTGCAGGAGCTTTGGCAGTTGAGTGCAGCTCCTCTTCCACTGGAAAAAGCCGAGTCTGGTTCTGGCCTGTCTTCATCTTGACCAGATGTTTCCATTCAAGTGGGATGTTATGTGTTTTCACCATACCACTATGCAAAAAGAAAAAGCCCAGTTTGCCTACCTGTTGCAGGACCTGCTCCCAGCCATGTCCACTCCTCACAAATAGAGTTGACAGTCAGGGAATGAGATGATACTGAACAGCAGCTTCTTGCTGACAGAACCAGGCACTTAGTGGGTAAAACACAAAACAAATGCAACAGATATTGGATAGGAAGCATGAAAACACTGGACTCATCCTTACATGGATGTTTTAAATACTGTGTAGATTCTTTAGGTCAACCTGGGGACACCAGAGAGCTTGGGGAGGTGTGTGTGTGTGTGTGTGTGT
>NC_051441.1:23096673-23100065 GCF_001649575.2 Kryptolebias marmoratus
GGGGGGGGGGGGGGGGGGGTCAATATGTTTTGTACATGTACAAAATATACCAAAATGATCATAAAGGTGTGGGTGGAAGTTTCTTCTTAACTTACAGCTTCTTTTCACAAGTGGTTTTGTGTTAAAAGAATGTGAAGTAAAAAGATAAATTGTTTATTTTAGTGCAATACAAAATTACTGATATGTCTGCTAAAAAGGGCACCTTTTTTGTTTTTTTTGTATTCACTTTAGAACTGTGTGCTGGAGAAAAAAATGAATCACATCTAACAATCTCCATCAACTTGAATTGGTAAAAAAAAAACATAGCTGGAAGTTGGAGGTAAAAAACTGCACAACCTTATACTTTAAAAGTGATTGAAAAGCATAAAAAGCTATTTTAAATTATTAATAACATACGTTTTTCAGTTCAATGAAGAAAGAAGACTATTTAAATATGGAAAAACTTGCCAACAGAAACTGAAAAAATTTAAAAAATCTGAAGTCAAAAAGAGCAGATAGGAAAAAAAACGATTTATAAAGTAAATGGACTGTACTTTTATAGCGCCTTTTTAGCCAACCAGGCTCCTCAAAGCACTTTACATCACAATCTGTGCTCTCATTTATCCATCCACACACATTCATACAACACTCTACTACATCTTTACAGAGCTAACCTGAAGAAATCATTCTGTACAGTCTAATCAGTGCTTTAAACTCCATGCATACATGATGGGGCAAATCGGAGGCAATGAGGGGTTCAGTGCCTTGCCCAGGGACACAGCCTCCCCCTAAAGCACTTGGAAATATGTTACACTTGTGAGTTACTTAATTTTCAGACAAAAATTGATTCACCGAGCCCTCTGACCACCACCAGTAGGCTGAGACAGCCGGAGCAGGGGCTCGAACCAGCAACCCTCTAATTACAGGACAAACCCCTACCTCCTGAGCCACTGCCGCCGCACAAAACTGCGCAGCCCCCTGTTGCTAGCCAAACTCCAGTGATTCCCTCAGAGCCTTGAATTCCCTATGTGGAGCTTCTACCGGGCCAAGCCTGGCATCGAGACTGGTGAGCTTCTGATCAACACAGTCCAAAATGTCAGCATAGCTCTTTTCCAGTGTTGTGGTGGTGCTGGTGGAGCTGGCAGAGGATTCTAACCGTGTTCTCTGTGATGTTGGAGTTTCTGCTGGCTTCTGAGATTTTCCCATCATGGCTCTTTTAAAAGATTCTTCAATGTAGCTCTGCAGACTGTCAACAGTTTCCTCATCCAGGTTGTTGCTGATGAAAAATATAACACGATGGTTAATGTTTTAAATTATATGACCATTGTTTCATTTGGAGGAAAAAGGGGGACACTTACAACCCTGAAAGTACTAGCTCAACTAATGAGTCTGGGAGTGGCAGCATCATGTTGTGGGAGTGTTTTGCTGCAGGAGGGACTGGTGGACTTCACAAAATGGATGGCATCATGAGGGAAGAACATAGTGTGGAAATATTGAAGGAACATCTCAAGACATCAGCCGAGAAGTTAAAGCTTGGGAACAAATAGGTCTTCAAATGAACAATGACCTGAAGCATACTGCCAAACTGGTTACAAAGTGGCTTAAGGTCAACAAATCAGTGTTTTGGAGTGGCCATCACAAAGCCCTGATCTCAGTGCCATACAAACTTTGCAGGCAGAGCTGAAAAGACATGTGTGAACAAGTCAGCCTACAAACCTGACCAGTACATTTCTGACTTGTGAAGCTTGTGGAAATACCCAAAATGTTTGACCCAAGTCATACAATTTAAAAGTAGGGGTGAAAGGCAGGTGTGGGTGAAAGAATCTTTGGACAGAGTGAGATAAAGCCTTTCTGTAACCTAAAGGTCTGAATATCCTTGTTATCAAATAAAGTTTATAACAAATTGAGGAGAAAGCCTTGGTGGGTAATTGCAATTCAGTGCCTTTTGCAGTCAGTTCATTATGCAGTTCGACCCTCTACACACATCACTGCAACCATAGGTGACTTTGGATGGAATGCTGACCAGTGATCATTAAAGGGCTCTGGGCCTTATCCGGACCTTGTTGTGGTCCTATCGAGGCCTGAGCAGCCTCCATGTTCCTTAAAGATGAAGTGATGACTGGCCCTCCACAGCTTCTAATCCGGTGAGGCAACTTTAACTCTGTGTGATAAGAAAAATAAAAAAGAAGAGATTCTGGGTCTGGCTATTTCACTTTAACTGATGCAAATCGATAAATAAAATCTGTTTTAAATCTGATGTTTCATTAAAACTAACCTGACAACCTGGCAGAATTACTAACATCTTATGACCAAATTCCAAAGTGAACGATTTACCAAAATAGTTTAAACTATCCCAAATTCTTGAGAGGATAAGGAACTGAAAACATCAATCCAAAAATCCAAACATTCTGTTCAAAGAATCCCTTTGGTTGAGATAAACTAATAATCACTATTTCACCTTAGATCACAGGTGTCAAACTATATTCCTCGGGGGCCGCTCTCCTGCATGTTTTAGATGTGTTCTTGCTTTAAAACACCTGCTTTAAATGAAAGATTTGTTGCCATGCTCCTGGAGAACCTGATGATTTGACAAGGAGGTAATTAAACCATTTGAATCAGGTGTGTTGGAGCAGAAAAACCTAAAACTTCCAGGAGAGCGGTCCTCGAGGCCTGGAGTGTGACACCCCTGCCTTAGATTATTAAAGTATTACTTGTTGGTGTGTTTTATCTCAATAAAACCTCATTAAAAGTAATTACTTAATAGTCATTCATCACAGAAAAATTTCCTAATCTTTTAGTGTTAGTCTCGTTTTTGTTGTGTTGTCTTAAAAGTTTTTAGTTGGTTCTAAATTTTCATTTAGATTATTTTTGTAATAAAATTCTAAAAAAAAAAATTAATTTCTTCCTTATTCATTGTAAATGTGTAAATATTATAATAAAGAGTTCTCTGTGATGAACAAATTTCATCCTTCAATTGTTGAGTCCTGAAAAATAGTGAATTTAATCTCAACATTAAACTGACCACTTTTTACATAAGAAAATGGATGTACTGTGCCTTGCAAAAGTTCATTAACCACTTGGTTGTTTTCTGCTTCTTTTAGTCCTCTCATAAATCATTTATAATCACTATAAATTGGCTTTCTTTACAAAAAAAAAAAAATATATATATATATATACATATATACACAATGGGTAAGTTACCAGACTTTCACCCAGGAGACCCGGGTTCAAATCCAGGCCGGGGCAAAGATACAACAGTGAAATTGAGCTATCCAGTCTGGGTCCCTAGGCAAGACCCTTTGAGCTACTGCCTACCTCATACCATGAGAGAGATAAATATGAATCACATGCCGGCTCAGACGTCGCCCGGCCAAACAAGGTCTGCGTCAGGTGCTGGGGAACCAGAGCACCTT
>NC_051441.1:23102965-23108638 GCF_001649575.2 Kryptolebias marmoratus
AACAGATCCCAGGAACAACATCAGACATCTCAGTCCAGAAATGTGCAGTTCTAGGCACAGCCAAGATACTGCGCAGAACCCTCAAGCTCCCAGGCCTCTGGTAGAGGACCCGAGCTCAGAGGATGAAACAAAGACCACCCGCGGAGGGTGAGAAGGGAATATATATATATATATATATACAAACTTTCAATGTCAAAGTGAAATTAAATCTCTACAGAATATTACCAATTAAATTCAAATATTTGATGTAAAATAAGTAGTTGCATAAATATTAACCCCCTTCAGAAAGACAGTCCTTATTCAACTCAGAGAAAAGTATATTGAAAATTACAAAGTGTTTTTTTTCTTTTTAATTGAACATTGAAAGAACCACTCGGGTGTTTTCAGCTTTTTCCATGACCCCCTTGATGTGTGACGTTCACAGAGTCGCTATGGTTCACAGTGAGATATTTGGGTTACATCTGTGCTGTGAGGCGATGGAGCCTGAGTTCCAAGTTGAGACATTGTCTTCAGGTACAATCCCTTCTTGAGAAGTGGACTGTGGGCTCCTAAGCTCACATTGTTGAAAACTGCAGTAAAGACGTACATGGAGGGTTATCTGTTGCATGTCTAAGGACCCCAGCTTATCACCATAAAGGGAAATGAATGTATTTGAATCCATACTGTTAAGGTCCGTCCCAATGGGATGTGTGTGTTTTGTTCTACAGCTGGGTGTGGTAAATGTTTATAAAAAGAAGCAGCCCCGAGAGGAATGGGGGATTTCACTGATTGGGCCAGAAATCTCGATTTGGCATAGACTCTGTTATTTTGAATACACTCTCACTGTTCAAGAATAACCTATGTCTGTAAAGTAATTTCTTTGATCATTTACATCACTGCTGAAGACCCAGAAGAACGTCCACCATTTGAAGACACTTCAACAGCATTCAGCAATTCATCAGTGAGTGGATGAATACCGGTACAATATAGTTCAGTGAGTTAAAATTAATTGTTTAAACCAGCCAGAAAATACCATTACAGTTTAATTTTTTTGCTTCTGGAAAGACAAAAACTTTCCTCAGATTTGGCTCTATGAACTCTGATGTGGGAGTTATTATCAGGACCACAGCAAAGAGAAGCATCACTCTGACCCTCGTTACTGCGGTGCACTGCCTTCACGCCAAAAAAAACCCAGGACCTTTTGCCAACTATTTTTAATTTTAGAAGAAAGGCAAACGGAGATGAGGACATTATCACACAGAAGGGGAGGAGAAACAGGACCTTTTACTCCAAACATGACGGGGCTGCTCGCTGTCATTAAAAGGTCTGAGCTGCTTAAAGCCTGAGATCAGTTTGTGATTCAGAGCAGTTTGTTATTGATGAAAAAAATATAGACAATCAATGTGTGATTAAACAAATGTCATATTCTGAAACTGCAATTGATTAGTTTACTCTGGTGTGAGAGTTCATAAATGCTACTCTGAAGCACGCTCAAATTTTGAACGAGTTAGCATCCGGTTAGCATCATTAGCAACGGGTTCATTTCAAGTTAGCAACATTAGCTCTCTCCTGCCATCTTTGTTGATTTGCAGTGTTGTGTATTGATGTCATGACAAAGATCTGAGGGTAATCGGTTCTCACCAATCCACATTCCCAACTCAGGCATTATGCACATTGTTTTGTCGGCCATAACAGACCAGGTGATCATCAGAATCCAAATCTGAAGAGTTTTCTTATCTGACCACAGAAGCTATTTCATGCAATGTCCCCCATTATACACAACACAGTCTTTCATCCTCCTCTGTCTGTCGTCACCACTGTAGCCTTAATAGGAAGGCTGGGAATGAGTAAAGAAGGAAGCTGGGGTACCGGCGTGCAAAGTGGCTGACTAATTAAAAGCTGTGCTGGGCTGTATCCTTTAGCCAAGGCTCTGTAGCTCTGTAAGCTAGAAGTGCAATATATGGGTCTTTTGCTTTCTTCAGCAGTCATTTCACAGTTTGGACATCACGCTTAGCCTCTCTATTGCTTTGCGCAAATCCTGGACTGCTTGTTATATGTCGGAAACCATAGACTGCTGCAAAATCTTTGAACTGTTGGCTTGAGAACTGAGGTCCATTGTCACTGTAAAAAAGCTCCGCGATCCCATGTCTGGAAAAGATTAACTTTAGATGCACTATAACATCTTCTGATCTTGTGGGAGTCAGTTTGGCTATTTCCACAAATTTAGAGTAGTAGTCCACCAGAAGTACATAGTTGCTGTTCTTAATGATAAAACATCTGCTCCAAGTTTTTGCCATGGTCTTTCATGCAGTTTGCTTGGCATTAAAGACTCCACTGGGTTGGCACGCTCTTTGATGCATATGATGCAGTTTTTCACAAGTTCATTTATCTGGCTACTCAGACCAGGCCACCACACAGTCTCTCTGATTCTCTCTCTGCCTCTAAACATTCCCTGAAGTCCCTCATGTAGAGTAATGAGGACAGAGTTGCGCATAGCGGTAGGGATTACTAGTCTGGTGCCTTTTAGTAACAGATAGTCGTACACTGTTAAAGTGTGTCTGTGTGGTCAGTAAGCTTTAATCGGGCCTGTGAGTTTGTTATATTCTGGCCAGCTACTCTGACAAAATTACATGACTTTTGAACATATGCTGTCAGTTTTAAGCTGTTCCTTTAGCTGTGTGATGTATGTTGAGCTTGCAGGCATGCATTTGATTATTTCATCCACATAGATGTTTGTGTCCTCCACTAGTTCAGCTGTAGCCTTAGAATCTGGGTCTTGATTGACTGGTGTGCATGATAGTGTGTGCACTGTTTAGAGTACTTTGCCTGTAGTGTGTGAGATCAGGGCTGTAGCTACCATTGAGAACAACGAGGTCCAGACCTCAGTATTTTTCTGCTGTGTATATTATTAAAAAATAATCCAAACAAGGCTTTTGAACAGCGTGGTTCTCTGTGTAGCTCCACCAGTTTACTGTAGGAGGCGCTGCAACTGTGTGCAGCTGCAGTCAAACTCAATGTCTATGAAGAACCACCTAATTTTTCCCTCCCTTCAGCATCTTTAATCTACACTAGTTAAAAAACTACAAACACACACAAATACATGTCATACACACATTCAAGTCATTTATTTTAAATAAATGCTTCTATTTTAATTAAGTTTTGGTCTTCATTGTAACTAATGTGCAGGGGGAGAATTACTGTCTGGCTACGGCCCTGGCTGGGAACCCCCCGCCAAAATGACTTGACTCAAACTGGAGGTTAAAAAGAACGTGTGTTAAATGTTGTACCAAAAATGACAGCTATGAAACCTAATATTTTTGGTAATCTCTGATAACTGGTTGATCAATTAGTTGTTAAACAAACGATAAAGGATCTCAGCTGCATGAAAGCAATTTTTATAAACGTATCTCACATTTACTGTCCCTGTTTCTCACAAACAAAAACAAAATCAAACAAAATGAATTTATGATACCTTCTGTTTTTATATATTATTGTATCACTTTTTACAGCTGCAGTTTTGGGAAGTTTCAGTCATAATTTACATTGTTATCATGCATTGATTTTATGAGGATTTATGATTATTAATTTTTGTTGACATCCAGTGGATGATGTAGTGGAACAGAAGAATCACATTCAACAGCAAAAAGAAAAGAACAATGAAATAAAACTTTAGTTTAAACCCTTCAAGTATCTTGTTCGCCCATTCAAATCTGTGCATTTCCATGCCTAATTAATCAGCTGCTTCAATCCATAATACAGAAGTTTAGATCACCAAACACCAAGACACTTCAGATTCTAGTAGAAAATTATTTCAGGCCTTTAACTTCAACCAGGTAATGGTTGTTTGCATCTGTTTGTTGGTCTAAAATATTTTACACTGAACAGGTAATGTGCTTCACTGATTTTCTTTTCATGCAGCACTGACTTTTTTTAAAAAAGGTTTTATAACAAAAATATAACTTGCTTAAAAATATGATACATAACACACCTAAAAAGATAAAAAAGCTGATTCAACCATTTATGTGCCGAAAAAGTTTGAATTCTAAAATGTGTTTAAAAATTCCCATCATCATATGGTTTGCAAAATATACATTCCTGTCAAATTTAGCTCCAGTTTGATCCGTCCTGTTAGGAGGAGTTTCTTCTTAAACTGCTGAGACGATGACAGAGATGGACTGCAGAGGGCTGCTGCTTCTAACTGTGAAACACTCATATTTTACCAAGATTTCAGCTTCATTTGTTGAAGTTTGACAGGTGTTGATGGTCAGACTCTGACAGAATCTGAATCAGTGGTTTAAAGACCTGGAGAATCCCACAAAGTGACCCGTACAGCCTCTGGGTTCACATTCAGCAGCTACTGGATGGCCTGGATCAGACAGGCTGAAGGAAAAGGACTGGAGTGGATCACAGTTAGAACATCCTCTACTCCCAGTCAGTCCAAGGCCGGTTCACCATCTCCAGAGACAACGGCAGACAGCAGGTGTATCTGCAGATGAAGATTGTGCTCGACGCCCACAGTGACTGAAGTCAGAGGAGCAGCTGAACAAAAACCTGTTATGTTTCTCAACTTTTAAATAAGAGTGTAAATAATCACACTTCAGTAAACAAACAAAAATAAAATACGGTCAGTTTCAATAATTCAACATTTTGTAAAGATTAGATAAAAGCAGGTCACGTATAAAGATTGTGATGTTTAAACTCTTCAAATTAATTTTACACTTTAAAAAACTGTGGATCATCAAAAGCTACATTTCTAATTTAAAACTTGCATTATGGAGTCACATGAAGCAAATACATTGTTTTTTTGTGTGTTTGGAGTTTTAGTTTCTGCTGTTTTGTCCTTGTCTCATTACCATGATTTGTATTATAATCAATTATAGAAACTGAGCTATGAAAATATTGTCTTTTTAAATTAAAGAATGAATGGTAAAATAACACAGATATTAATTCCAGCCCAATTTATTTTGAAGATATAATTGAGAATAAAGACAAAACTTCCTTTGAAACTATCACATAAAATGAGAGTTTTGTATTTTACAATCTGAAAGTCGTATAATCTCCAGGAGCTTCATGTTTTGGTTGGACCAGTCAGTGAAGATGTAACTCTGTGATGCTTTAGACTCCTGGGGGGACTGAACGACAGTCACTGTTCATCCAGGTAAGATCAATGTTAGTAATATTTACACTGCTTTCAAAATGAGATGTAAACTTTTAACATTTCAACAGAGGTGGTCTGTCTTTGTTGAAAGCCCACTCACCACGACAAGGTGCAGACCACGAGTGGGAACACGAGACAAGACATACGTGACAAACAGGACAAACACTGACGAGACAAACATATATGGTGTGTATATGATATATGTATACATAGAATTAAAACTCGTTCCACGTGAGCAGTTCAAGCTCTGGTCCTCTACCAGAGTCCTGGGAATATGAGGGTTCTGCTCAGTATCTAAGCTGTTCCTGGGACTTCACTCTTCTGGACAGAGATCTCTCAGGATGTTCCTCAGATCTGCTGGAGCCACTTTCCCAATTCAGTTTTCTCAGGCCTGCATGCTCTGATGGTCACTGGCTCCACTGAGGCCTCGACTCTCTCCAACCTTCTAGTTCCTCTTCCAACTCTTGGTGTTTCTCCAGCTTCTCAGGTTCCTTCCTCCTGATGCTACAGTCACTTGGGGTCACAACATCGATCAC
>NC_051441.1:23108738-23124175 GCF_001649575.2 Kryptolebias marmoratus
AATTTCTAAGTTAAAAGTTTGAGGTTTGGAGAATAACGACGGCCTTTATTCAGTATTTTTTCATTTTATTTATCAGAAACACAGCTGGACGTGTCAACAACAAACAAACAATAAATCTGTATTAATATCAGCGTCTCTGTGAAGCATCAACGAATCGTTTCTTGTTTTCAGTTGATTTCTGGTTCACTGCAGAGCAGCAGATTTTGTTGTTGTTGTAGATTTTGTGCACTTTGTTTTGTGCATGTGGCCCGGTACTGAAAGGATTACCATTTATACTTATTGTTACTTGTTATTTTTGATGCTTCACCTTGACAATCAAACAATCTTTTTCAAATCCTGTGCAGACATTTACAATCCATGACGTTTATTTTTCACAAACTAACCAATGGGTAAGCAGAGTATCAGCAGTTTATTAGTCTATTATTACTAATATTAGCACACCTATCAGAATTTTTATTTGTTTATTTCTTTTTTTTATACCTATTTCTGGCGTTACCATGACTCGATGCGTTGATTCCCTGTGGATGATCCATAACTGTGGCTTGATGATCCAGCATAATAGTCCGTATGCGCATGATGGAGGGTACACTGTATTGCTGCCACAGTCCCATTCTCTGTCCCGAGGTCTGTTCATACTCTCATTGGTATTATTCCAAGCCTCTTAACACAGTTTATATAATGATGAGCAATGAAAGAAGGATTGTTGTTTGTTGCCCTACATACAAGCCACATCATTCTTCTTGAAAAACCCTCAATACATCCTGAGAGGGCCAAGCCGAATGGCTTCAGTTTGTCGTAGCCATCTACATGCCATATGTAATTGGGCCCCATAAAGTGATACATGCGTCTTGTAAACCTCCTGCAAGTCCACAGAGCGATGCCTTGAGGGTTCAGCTGCCTCAACAGTATCATTACTTCATGACATTTGACACGCAGGTTGTGTTTTTGTTGGAGAACTTGTCACTTGGTCCGATAGCCAAACAATTGCCCTGGTCCTCTGAGCTCAGTCATAATAGCATGCCTCACCTCAGGAAGGGAGAGTAGTTATGTCGTCTGTACAGTCCAGCTTCTTTCAAATACGTCTTCAGGGAATGCATACTAACTGACATTTCATGGTTAGTCCTGAGCATGTCCAGTATCACCTCATATATATGTCCTGACTTAAAATATTCTTGGATAGCGGTAGCTACATTTGGATCACCGATTTCAACAAATCGGCTAAAGCCAGATTAAAAGCCAAAAGTGGTGTCGTCCAATCAGCAATTTCTCAGGTCTCCCACTGGGACTTACCTCTTCCGTTTTGTTAATGTTGTTGCGTTTTTGTATTTTGTTTTTGTGCTTCGTTAATGTTGTTGTTGTTTGCACTTCAGGGCCACCTTAAAAGTCAGCTGAAAGTAAATGTAAACTTCAGAATTCACAGGTTACATTTCATGTAGTACAGACAGAAAGCTGATGAGAGCCTTGATGATTTTGTGACCAGAGCCAAAATGTGTGCATTGAAATGCCAGTTTACAAAAGAACTTGTGCTGACTAACCTGCTGTATCCATGCTGCTCGGTCCTGTGTAGTCACTGGTCTGGTTGACTTTAGTCACGTTGACCTTGGCCCTTCCACCACAGAATTTAGCACATTTGACTGTATCTTGCACTAACTTTAGCTTTTTTTTTCACCTTAGTTTCTCTGCTCCACCCATTTCTTTGTCCTGTCTTTTAGCATGTTTGCTAATTTTACCCACTCCTTTCTTTCTTCTTTTTTTTTGTTTTCTTTTTCAAATTGGGAAGGGCTGCTCACATTTGACATTTGACTGTGCCACCTGCGACCGCAAGGGCAACTGCACAGGTACGCAGCAATGTTTTATGGGGTAAAACAAAAACGTACCGAGCACCACTGGCCGGTTTGGCCAGGAACTGACCGGCCATTCAAGAGTCCTCCCGAACCTCCCTATGGCCAGCCCACCCCTGTTTGCTGATGTCAATTAGCTGTGGTGGCCATCTTGATTTGGGGTGACTCCAAAAGTTAATCAGTTATAGAAGTATATTAAATGATTACTTTCTTAGAGTTTTAATAAAATCTGTGCAGTGGTTCATGATAACCAAACAGACAAGGTTGTTACAAACACTTAATGCTAAAGTTTTAGACAAAAAATTACAGAATGTGTCGAACAGGAATTATGCGTTATTTTCTAACTCTCAGCTACTACCGCACCAAATTTTAGACCATTATCTGTAAAACTAGATGAGTCACAGCCATTTTTGCTTCTTAAGGTCAGTTGGCCATAAAGTGATAAGTGCGTCTTGTAAACCTCCTGCAAGTCCTCAGAGCGATGCCTTGAGGGTTCAGCTGCCTCAACAGTCTCATTACTTCATGTCATGAAGTAATGAGACTGAAGTTTGATTGACAAACGCTGACATGTTCTTGAATTTCTTACCTTCTTGAGACCTCCAAAATGGTCAACTTTGATGTTTTTTTTACAGAGGACAGTTGTCTGCTCTGGTCTTGGACTTCAAAGTTCACACTAGCCATTAACTAGGCTAACTAGACTAGCGATTCTGGTTTTGATTCTGGTTCTTAACAATTCTCAATTCCAATTGTTTTAAAGAGGCAATGTATGCTGTAACCTTTATGTGGCACTCTTCAATTTGTTATGCCAACAGCTTTCCCTTGGACGCTATGGTGACTGAAGGAGTCTGGTCAACTGTCTGGCTAATGTTAGCAATTTTAGGTCATTTGTCTATGAAAAAATACATGGGCTAATGTTAGTTGGGTATTTGCACACACACACACACACACACACTCCACCCCAACCCCTGCGCCCCCCTCGCTTTTTTAAAATGTGTTTTAATCTTATTTCTTCATGCACTTATAAAATACAATAGCTGATCTTGGATTTGGCCCATCAGAACATTTCTGCGTGCCATTCTCCACCATGTACGGCATCAATGAGTCCCCCATTTTGTGTGATGAAGGCCATTCGGCCTTGCCCCAACCCTCTCCTCTGCACCTCTCTGTTCCACATTCTCCTCTATGGTAATTGACTTACCATGTCTGGCTGCACTAATTTTCCCAAACTGACACAGTGGTGGTCAGCAGAAATTCAAACCCTCCTGGGCATCAAGGTTTTTGTGGCCTCAGTAGCTGAATTATTCCTACCTGATGTCATCTCTGCTCTCCTCTACAGCAGCTGATCACTGACCTCATGTCTGTCTCCTTCATTCCTTGCCTGTGTTCTTATCTGCTAAGTAATTTAGTCAAACAAGTATTAGTTAATACCTTTGAATAAATTACACATCTTGCTAGTTCACTGTTTCAATATAAATAATATTCAAAAACTAATCAGTGGTATTAAGTATCTGTTCTTACACTTCCAGCTAATATTACACCAACCTGTCTCCTTCCTGTCTGTCCTGATTCTTTCCCTCCGTCCTCACAGCTGAATGACATGAACTTTGTCTTAAGGAGTTTTTTTAAAATACAGCAGTTAAACTACATACAAAAAACATGAAATTTTAATTTTAAGTGATATCCTTGTTGGTTCAGTTAGTGATCGGACGCCGCATGAAGACATTTCAACTGTAATTGTTATTGTCCTGTAACCTTGCTGCCTCTTGGACTCCCTTGGAAAAGAGGTTTTTAATCTCAATGGGACTTTCCTGGTGGAATAAAGGTTAAATGAAAAATTAAAAAATCAATCATCATCGAGTTCAACAAATTATTACTGTCTGAACAACAAAATAACTACAAAAAAGTTCCTTTATTTTTCTTGTCATGATCTGTTGTATTGTAAATACTGATCAGCACACAGTTGTAACTTGTCATTTTACTAATGGCTTTAGCTAACCTGAGTATTTACAAGCCTCCTCTTGATGCACTGACAGAACTTTGAAAAGCTTTTTTTCATCCCAACATCTTTATCCTTTTCCTTCTTCAGTTTTCTTTTCTGCCTCTCCATCTTTAGCTCCCTGTCATCAGATGACCACAAGATTTAAATGAAAACAATCGCACTCCAGGGCATGCTCGAGGGGAGCACATACTGGAGCACCAACAGTGTGTGTGTGTGGTGAAAGTACTACTTACAGGTGAATGCCTATAGATTGAAATAAAGAAAGAAATTTAGGGAGGATTGAGATTTTAATTATGTTAATACGCCTTAGCATAGAGATCGGCATTGACATCCATCTATTCAAAGATTCACTTGTAGACTGTGCTGTGGGCTCACAGTTGAATGAGACTATATTCTTAATTTCAGGAATTATTTTGACTCCTAAATATGTAAATCCCTCATGGGTAACTAAAAAGGGGGTAAGTATTTTTTGATTCCGTCTTTCATATTCATTCAAAAATAATATAGTTGACTTTGAGCTGTTAACTCTGTAGCCAGAGAATTCTCCAAACAGTTTGATTAGGTCAACAAGTGTTGGGGTGGATGTATTCAAGTTGGACAGATATATAATAACGTCATCTGCAAAGAGCGTAATGGAATATTCTAGTTCTCCTATTTTAATAAAAGAGATTTTTGGATGCTGCCCGATGGCCAAGGCCAGGGGTTAAATAGCAAATAGAAATAAAAGAGGGGACAAAAGGCAGGCTTGTCGCATGCCTCTGAGAAGATTAAATATTTGTGACACATTATTATTTGATATACTATTGGTTGTGTATATAAAAGTTTGTTTATATATATATATAAACACGAATCATAAACATAAATACACACTAAAATTCCAAAACAAGAATAAGTACTTATGTCCAGAGTTGTACACTGTCACAATAATCAATGTCTCTCATGAAAGGAGGGAAAAGCTCCACTCAAAAACCCTAAACTCAGTGCTGTGAAAGAACTGATCTACCAAGGATAGCCAGAAAAGCAAAAAAGTTGCCAAAAGGTCTACATTCATATTGTTTCTTCAGAGATAAACTTGCAATAAAATTAGGATTTAAAGGCAGACAAGTTCCCATTTCAGACTCCATGACCAAATCTGACCTAGAACAGCTACACATGAGTCACTGAGGTATGGAGAAGACACAACGCCTTGCCAGAGAAAGTGTCTATTGAATGATGCAGGCGCATATATCCCTATGTGGACACCCAGATGAAATTGACAGACAACGGTCCACAGTTTTCAGGAACTACTTTCAAGAAGTTTGTGACTGACTGAGGAATCAGTCACATTACAATTTCTCCACACTATCCAAAGAGCAATAGATTTAATGACAGGCATGTCAGACACATTAAATCAATTATTAAGAAAACCCTGAACGAAGGTGGTGGTGACATACACATAGCATTACTACAAGTCAGAGCAACAACTATCAACAGCAAACTACCGTCCCCAGCAGAGCTGATCTTTGGACGGCCTGTGACTACCCTGTTGCCCAGCTGCAGTGAACCTGGGTCAGACGAACATCAACGGCAGTTACAGAGAGAGCACTGAACATGAAAAACCATCATAATTGTAGCAGTCGCCAAGAATTACCCCCACTTCACCCTGGACATTGTGTAACTGTGCTAAACAAAAAGAGGGGAACCTGAAATCCAGCAGTTATTTTGCAACAGTATAATGAATCAAAAAGCTACATTGTACAAACACCAAATGGCAACAAACTCAGACGCAGCAGGACTCATCTTTGTGAACTGTACAAGCCACATGTATAAAAAAAATCCCCAAAAAGTTACATTTGCTGAATCAGACACAGAGATGAATGAAAAGGTATGGAAGCAATGAGTGGTTCAGTGTCCTTCCCAGGGACACTTCGACATGTGACTGCTGCCAGGAAAACTCTCTCAAAGTCAAAAGTCAAAGTCAAATTTATTTATATAGCAGTTTTCAGCAAGAAGACAGTTCAAAGTGAAGGATGACTGCTCTAACCTCTAAGACACAGCTGCTTAAGGATTCTTTTTATGTCTATCACTGCTGCAAATACAGTGCTTTTTGCCAAGCACTGATTGAATGTCTTTATAGATAAGGCCAATCTCAAAATAAAAGTCTTTGAACTTCTCCATGCATACGGTAATTGACTCTTTATTGTATCTGATCTGTTAAGTGTTTGTAAAGTAACCCGGACAAAACGTAGTTATTGCGAGGGCATGAAATAATATTTTTTTCCTACATGCCCCTTACAGGGCTTTGTATAATCCGTCAAATTTCTTCAAATCTTTTTTGAGTCATTCTTCTTCTTCTTTTTCTAGTTGAGTTTTATTGGCGGTTGGCAAGAAACTTTAGGTAAGCATTACCGCCACCAACTGGTAAGGAGTGTGGACCACATGACAAAAACAAAACAAAAAAAACCAACTATATCCTATTATACAACTTACACTGCTTTAAAAAATAAAACAAGGCCTCATATCCTCTACTTCCTGAATCTTTTTGTAATAAATCAACAATATCAAATTTCATTTTCATGCTACTAAGGTTTCTAATTAACTTATTTCTTTGCATCAAATAATTCCTACAACTCAAAATAACATGTTCCACTGTTTCATCTTCCCCGCAGTCACATTTCCCTGTCTGATGTTTCCCTATCAGAAATAATGACCTATTTAGTCCAGTATGTCCGATTCTAAACCGTGAAATAATGATCTCTTCTCTCCTTATTCTTTCTGTTCTTCTCATTTGACCAATATTCTTTTGAATTTTATATAACCACCTTCCTTTCTTTTCTTCTTCCCATAACTTTTGCCACCTCTCTCTTGTTTTGAGTCATTCTTATTTGCAAACACGCCTTTAGTCTGAAAGGATTGTTTCCCGTTGCTAGATGGAGAAAAAAAGTACTTCCGGTTAGAATGTGAAAGGCGAAACAAGCGGTACCTTACAAGCAATACATTTAGTTGGTAAGCGCTATTTGTTTCACGAATTTATTAATTTTTTTCGTTCTAACTTTAATGTAAGTTTAATGTGAGTGGTATTAAGTAATTTATTTTTCAGCAAATTTGTTAGTAAGGCTCGCGTTATCTCCATGTGCCGTGGATTAGCCGATGACTTATTGTCTGTTAGCTTAGCTTTTTTATTTAGTAGTTAAGAGTTTCTTTAAGCGTTGTGCTCTTCAGCGATTTATCACGGCTGTTATAAATAAACACATGTTTATGTTTCTGTACGTGATTAGAATCGATCTGATTTCAGGAATAATTTCGTTAGGTCTTTGTTTCTTGCAGAGATCTGGAGCAAACATTTTCTGGTGTTAGCCTGTTTAGCTAGTAGGCCTAGACCGTTCTGTTCTTGCAGCCGCAGTTCATTCATGCTAATATCACAACTTTTCAGTCATTTCCAGGCCGTTCTTTTCCTTCTATGTCATAACAGTTTACACTTTTTGAGTTATTCTTGTTAAAAATTTTGAACTTTATTGTCTTTTTTTTCCACAGCCTAATCCATGTGGAATTAGCTTGATCTCCGTGACTGTCCAGCAACAATGTCAAGTACGTAGATATAAACATATTATGTTAAATATAGACGTATATCAAACCAAATCACTTGATGAGTAACCTACATTGTTTTTTTCCTGGCATTAACAGGAAAAATAGGAGCAGTAGTATCCTAACAGTGCACGTTTGAATCGAAACTTGGTCTTCATTGCATTATTAGTTCTTAACATGTACCAAATCAACTATCATGAATATAAACTGTCTATAAATAAACTATTCTTAGTTGTTAAGCAGTTTCGGTTTGGTCTTGAATCCAACCACTGAATTTGTGATTTTCCTACCTGCCAGGAAGGACAAATCTAAACTGTAGGCAGTTTTTTCCTGGCTAATGGATTGGAATAATGAGAATCTGCACTGATCATAAATAGGAAGAGTACTAGGGATGCATTAATACAACTTTAAAAAAAATAAAAATAAAACCAAATATTTGCTTATACTGTGTACCAATGTCAGTACTAATCAGTGACATGCGGTCAGGTAAGACAGCATGAAAAAAACAAACAATAAAATAAGGCAAATATTATTTAGTTTACATTTAGTGTAAAATATACAGTTTATGATTTCTCTCTCTGTTGTCAGTATTATATGTCAGATTCTTCTCCAAGAGTGCTCATGTATTTACATATATATAATACATCCTTGTTATCTATGGAAGACCAAAACTGACATCATTAAAAATAACAGCAGAAATAGATATATTTTCGTTTTCCTTCTCCTTACACATGCGTTTTTTGTCAACTAATGTTTAATAATTTTTGGGAGCCACAGTTGTGGCGTTACAAATAAAAGGAAGCGTTTTGAGCGGTAACATGTTATCACTGTTAATTCAGTGAGTGGGACAGAGAGGATTGTGGCCGAGGTGAAGGAAAAGTGTTCAGATTTTAGGGTGGAGGCAAAAAAAAAAGCAACTAACCGGCCACCGCCAGAGCATGTCAGCCACAGGTGGGGGTAAGGGCGTACCCGAGCTGATACCTTTTGAAAAAAGGATGGCTGGTGTCGTTGGGAAAAGTGATGGTCTGCCAAAAACTGATCGAGCACACCCCTTCGAGGGAGCACGCACAGATGTGAGAGCAGTATTTAAGTGCGCCTCCTCTGCGCTTTAGGGGTTTGGAAAGGGAAACGATAAATAGTCATCACTTTATTTGTCTTTAATCTTGGACACACAAGCGTTGTGTCAAGATTAATTCCCCTGTTGAAATGTTTCCCCAACCATCAGGATGTTTTATCTACAACAGCAGACAAGAAAAGATCTAGATCTTTTTCTTTAAGCATTTTACCTAAAATGATATTGTTTAAAACAACAATGAAAGCCAGGGTTTCCGCCAGAAAAGAGGCTAAGCCCAGTGGTAGGTGGCCATTCGCCATTAAAAAAAAATTAAAGTTGACAGGAATCTTAAAAAATATCGCTGTTTATTATGTGACATTGTAAGATATTTGTCACATATTTTCACAACTACAGTTTTACAAAAAGGCACTTTTGAAATACTATTTTTAAACAAAAATTGTTTGCACCTAATTTGAAGCCTAATTTAAGTCACATTTACGAATAAATTAAATTAACATAAATAAAATAGTGGAAACAACGAAAAATGAATAAACAATGAGTAACAACAGAGAACTCTGACAAACAGACAGATGCTGTACTGTGCTTTTTGTGGCACAGGCTGCATGTTGGATCACTACATGGAACAACAAAAAACATATCTAATGCTGAATTTAATAGCATCATTTTACTGTTAAACAAGGATAAATTAGCACGTCTCATATTAATATTTTCACTACAAAACATGCTTACCGTATTCGGTCTTGTAAAGCCACCCTCTGAATTTCTGCTCAACTAACCATTGTGGTCCATAAACACTCCTTTTTATCGGCTGCTGCAGCAATATCCTTCCGTGAGTTTTGAGCCGTTTGATTATCTCTGTGCTCTCATAGAGGGATCATAAAAATGCTGATACAGGTGAACCAGCTCCACTAGAGCAGCAAAATCGTCCATTTTAAATAGAGCGTGTGCGCGGTCCGCGCGAAGTTAGTAAAATTGGGAGGTGTATGACTGCAAAGCGACACCACAAAGGGCCTTCAAGCAGCGACGGGGACAGCGCGATTGCATCACTGTTGGCACCCGCACCCTCGCGCAGTGATCAACGCACAGTGACCTCGCGCTGGGGGTGCCGGTGGGAAAAAACCGTGTATAAAAAATGACATATATTACAATAAACAAGCGAAGCTTAGCCTGGCGGCGGGGCAGGGAATAATATAATATAATACACTGGGGAAACCCTGAAAGCAGAAGAAACGTGCAGAGGAATCAGATTTGATGAGAGCACACAACTTGACATGTCAGGATCAGCATTAATCGATCACACATGAGCCCAGATTCTGGTCTAAAAGTTTCCTCAAACATTTATTTAGTGGAAAATGTAGCAGACAGACGGTCCATCTAACTTTTAGAATTCATTTAGCAGCTTACGGGTTTGGTTTTTCTGCTGCTGTCTCATACCTCATCAGTACATTACTCTTCTTTCTCTACTGTTATTACTTTATTCTGTTTCAGAAAATAAAATATATAAATTTATTTATAATGTGTCAACAAAAAAAATATTGATGTCAACTAACCGTCATAACGGATGTCATCAGATAGGTCGAATAATCACCACACTCAATAAATACAAAAGGCAGGTTAATAATTTCATAAGAGCCAAGTTGGTTTGGATAGCTTTTTCCCTTTTTAATAAATGAAATCATAAAATGCATTTGTATTTACTCAGTTATCTCTGTCTGATATTAATTTTTTAATGATCTGAAATATTTTGATCTGACATAATCTGGGTGAAAATCAGTAATTTTTTCGGAGCACTGTATATGTTTGGGGTTGATACTAGTCCTATCTTAATATTGTGAAGCCTAGAAAATAAAAGGTTTGGTGTTGACTGCAAACTCCTGGTTACATTTATTCAAATGTAGTCAACTATTGTTGATATTAGAATTCAGATTTCTGTTCGGCCTAAAGTGTACCAGGTGAATGATGAGACACACTTATCTACAGTTCCTTGTGGAACCAAATGTTTAGGCAGCCCCACTGATCTTCAACAAAATTGTAACAGAACATTCAAACATTTGGATTTAATTACAAATAAAGAATAATTGTGAAAGTACACACATTCAGGTTGATGTCAGTTTTGTTTGAACTCTTTTCACAGAACGCCCATCCTACGCTCCTCCTCCTCCCCCTGCCCCAACTGCAGTAAGTGTCCGACTCTAAGCTCCAGCCTCACACTTAGACTAACTTATATGCTTAATGCTTGCTTTACACCATTTCTTTTCTTTGCTTTCTTCAGTGTTTCTCTCTGTCTGAACTTGCTAAGGTTGCCACAAATCTTGTTCAGGTCTTCATCACCACTGTCACTCCTGAGTTTTCCTATCATGTCATCATTTGAGTGTTTTAATAAAAATATGGTTCTTTGCCTGGAGTGCTTCTCTTGTGCTCAAGTGAAACACTTTTTAGAATCCAGACTGAGGAACCTACACATTTGACATGAAATATCAGTTTCTTTCTTCTTATGCAGGGAGTCTGAGTATATGTACTTGTTTTGATGCTTTTCTTTTCAATACATTCTGCAACAGGGTGCAGCATTGTGAACTGTAGAATTGCAAACACATGATTAAATAAAAGCAGCTTGTGCTTGACAAATATAAATGGAGCTTTATGTAGGTGCAGCAATCACATTCTGAATGCCAGCCTGCTGCTCAGTTTTTGCTTTGCATTTTCAGCTCATCAAAAAAAATTATTTTCATTTTTTTTTCCTCCCTTTCATTTGTTTTATTCCTCTTCCTCTTGTTTGTGAATCATTTCTCATTCGTGTTTTGTCTCATTTGTCTTCCATCAGCAAATGCCTTCCACCCCAGGGTTTGTGGGCTACAACCCTTACAGCCATCTGGCCTACAACAACCTCCGACTGGGAGGGAGCTCCGGAGGCTCCAGCAGGGTAATGAATGTTATGAAGGGATGAGAAAAAAAAACTATTCAGGAAAGGGAGAATAAGATACCAAGGACACAGATAAAAACGTAAAAAGATGAATATAAGAAGGTGGCATTAGGTATAATGTGAGTATTTATTTTCAGGTGAAAGACAAGACAGCTACTAAAAGCTTGCCTTGAATATGCTTGATGCCTCAGTAGGTCTGCAGTCCATTCAGAAAAAATGTTTGTTGTCTTTTGCTCCTTTTATGGTTGCTCCAAAACATGCGTGATGCTACAGAGCTGAGAATAAAAATTGGTAAAAAAAAAAAAACCTCTTGATTTACATAATGCTTTAACATTTATTCGTAGTCATTGTGGATAACCTGATTTAGGTTTTGTGACACTTTGTCTCTAGATTGTTTGCAGTGTTTTAGTTTATTATTCTAAAATAAAGAACAAATAGGAACTGCACGTTGCTAGAAGAATAAAACGCACTGCTCCATCAACCACTGATGTTTAGTCACCTTTTTAGAACCTAAGATTTCAATGTGTACAGAAACCCCAACAAAGATAAATATAAAGAAGCTCAAGGCTCCAATGATCCTATTTATCCTGTATATTTTTGAAATTTACAACATAGTATCTGTTTTAAAATCAAAAACATGAGCAGGTATTTGGCAGTCCCGTCATCAGAAAGGACTGATGTCGTTTTATCACAGCTTTTGTGGCTTAATGTTTTATTTTTCACTTATGCAGTTAAAGTGATTTAAATTTTTTTTGATAATCATCATGTTTTCCTTTATAAAAAGATAAAAATCCCAGTGGCTTACATGATTGCAGTGTAATATTTCAACTACTAATATTAAATTCCTTAAACTTCATCCTGTCAGCAGACAGATAGCTTATTTATCTCTTACTGTTCACTGGAATTCCAACAAACAGGATGTCTTCTATCTCTTTATTTTGTAGCAGTCTTTTTTTTGTTTTGTTTTGTCATCACTTTTATTTGTATCATGCTCAGATAGGTGTGTGATCACTTTCTACACTGCTGGGCATGTGGTCTGCTTCATTGCGAACACAAGCCCACGTGGAAACAACATTTACACATTAGTCCCACTTTCAATTTTTACACCTGAATATTAAAATTGGAGTGATTGTATTTTTGCTTTATTTTAAGCTTTAGGAACGCTTTGTTGTATTTTTATGTACAGACCAGGATCAGCTGTTTTTTTTTTATAAAAGGTTTTTGTTTCTCTCTTCTCTTTCTCCTCCATACTTGTCCCCTATTTGTTGTCCCTTCATCTTCATTGTTCCTGTATTCATAATTGTATGATCCTGCCCTCTTTGCCCTCCTCCTCCTCCTCGCTTTTTTTGTCTCCTATTTCCACAGAACTCTTCAGGCATCACCGTCCCAAAGCCTCCCAAACCTCCAGACAAGCCGCTGATGCCATATATGCGGTACAGCCGGAAGGTAAGCAGAAAGGTAAGACACCCATCCATGGTGTCTGCTTTTACTGCTTGTCCTCCCCTCCCCTGAAAAATCTGCAGGAGTTTGAGGGTGGGAAACAGCTAAGCTATGACGCCTCACTACTAGCTCCACCACCAAGTGGAGCCTGTCCACCCTTAATCTGTCTGTTTTCAGTAGTTAAGATAAATTCATACATCTATTTAAATCTATTTAGGCTAGATAATCTGCTCTAGCACTTTACCTAACCCCTTTACTTCAACTTGCTTTAAAGCTGTCTTTTCACCCTTGAATGTTGCAATTAAACAATAATCTGCTCTTAAATGTATTCAGTTTCATCATCATTTTGCAAAGAACTGAAGATAACTTCAAAACCTGTTTTTCTTATTTTTTCTCTGCACTTTTCGGCCTTTATTTTGTCTTGTTTTTCATAATTATGAGATGTAATGATCAAATGATTGTGTGTACGTGTGTGTTTGCATCTTGTGTGTGCATGGAAGGTTTGGGACCAAGTGAAGGCATCCAATCCAGACCTGAAGCTGTGGGAGATTGGTAAGATTATTGGAGGAATGTGGAGGGACCTGACCGATGAAGAGAAGCAGGACTACCTAAATGAGTACGAAGCTGAAAAGGTGAGCTGTTTGAAATGTAGCACACAACGCATCACAAAGTCTTTGACTTTTAGATAGTTAGTTTAGCAGTGGTGGTGGAAATGGTAACTACATGACATCTGAGGATTTACTTTACCTACTGGCTAAAATGGTAAATTATTGGGCTGATTCTCTAGCAGTAATCTTGCATTACTTACAAAATTTTATGCCAGATTTCTAGACTAAAATCATTTTGTTGACCAGTGTTGAAGTTGTAGCCTTGTTGGTCATATCTTATGCAGGATTTTATGTGAAATTACAAGATGTCACTCTGAGTATGTATTGGGGAGGACTCTCAGCTATCACTACATCAGATTTTAGCACAGTATCTGTAAAATTGGCTGAGATGTAGCCATTTTTCTGTTTTTTTAAGTTCAGTTGGTTGTTGAAGCCTTTTGAACTGGATTGACTCCAAATGTTCATCAGTTGCAGATGTACATTTAATGAATAATTTCATTAAAATTTGTCCAGTTGTTCATGAAATATTTTGCTATCTGACACATGAACACAGGCATGAACAAACTCGTCATTGCTCAGCCTTTGCCTTTTGGCAGCGGGTGCCATAACTCTGTTTTGGTGAACCTACATCAAAGTAAAGCTGTTTCAGACAGAGTTTTGTTTTTCATTACACCATCTCTTTGCCTTATATTTCTTGCTTGAGTTTTGTTTTGGAAGCCTATCAGTTTTTTGTTTGTTTGTTTTTATGCAGTGTAATCTACAGTGTTGTGGTAAATTCAAAGTCTAACATAAGACAAGGAACATATTAGTTCATATTTGTCCGTCAGTGTCAATTTTCTGTTATGTTTTAGTTCCTTTTTTTGTCTGAGACTGCTTCTCTGATTTTCAAATGTAGATTTGACCATTGTCTTAACTTTCTTGACTGAATGAATGGATGGTGAATCTATAAATGTGTTGATAAACTGAGATTGTGTAACTACAATCAGGTCCAGTAGTTAGAAGGTTCATAATAAACGGCTTGTTTTCTTTTTTTCCTTTTGTTTGCAGATAGAGTACAATGATTCTTTGAAGGCATACCATAACTCACCTGCCTACCTGGCTTATGTCAATGCCAAGAATCGGGCTGAAGCAGCAATGGAAGAGGAGAGCAGACAAAGGCAGAGTCGTATGGATAAAGGAGAGCCTTACATGAGCATTCAGCCTGCTGAAGATCCTGACGGCAAGTTCGCTCTGAACTTATTTAGAAAGTGAATCAGCTAAAATAAACCTATACACATATTTTGTTTTTTAAACTCCTCTGAAGTTTAGTTTAGTTTCACACTTCAGGTTGCAACAAAACAAACTACAAACCATCTTTACAGTGAAACACTTTTTTTAGTTCTATACTGTAGAAGAGTATTCTTTGCTGTCAGTGTTATTTCAAACATATTTCTTTGGGAACCACTGTTCTAACTGTGCAGACGGTGAGGCAAAGTGTAGTTTTCACTATGTTCTGAAAATCTGTAAACATGACAAACCTCAAATGGAGGAGTTGATTGGGAAACATTGGCAGGTCTGGCTGGTGAATATCACCTGCAAGGATTAGCCTTTTGAAGATGTCAAGAATCTAATCGGACCACTTTTATTAAAGTAAAGTAACAAAGTTTTGTGAAGTAATGTTAGAATACAATTGTATGTTTGATAGAATTACTGATTACATGATTTAGAACGTCTCTACTGCAGATAATTCAGCTATGCTATGTGCTAAAGCCCAAAGCTAACTTTATGGTTGAAGAATTAAATTAAAAGTTAAAGAATTTTGTTAGTGATGCAACAAATAGCACAACAATAAAAATTGTTACAAAGCGCTGACACCATTTTAGGTCTGATTCTAATTCATACATGCATGTATAAAATTATTGCTTACCCTGCCAGTCACCATCCATCCATCCATCCATCTTCTTCTACTTATCCGGGGTCGGGTCACGGGGGCAGCAGCCTAAGCAGGGAG
>NC_051441.1:23124275-23125612 GCF_001649575.2 Kryptolebias marmoratus
ACTCAGAAAAAAAAATCATATCGTCCCATGCCTAGGGGGCGCTATAACAAAGGACAATGCGTTTCTGCAAATAACTCCTAAACCGTAAGTCCTACACTCAAAATCTTGATGGCACCTGAAACTATGGATGATTCTGCATCTTTTTTACATTGGCCACGCCCACTTCCGCCTAACTAGATTTTTTGCTGTAGCGCGATAAAGGCAAAACCTACTTTTGAATACTACTCTCACATGAAAAGCTGGATCAACGTGAAACTTGGTACATAACATCTGTAGACCGATCTGCTGAAGTGATGATGAGAAAGTTTTAAAAATTTCGAAATTTGCGCGATTTACGAAATACCAAACACTGCAGTGCTAGCTAGCACAACGGTAAACTATTAATATCTTTGCCATACTTTAAGATTATGGAAAATGCATTTAGATCCCAATAGTGGACGAGATGTTGCCACTTTGTAATAAATTTTATGCGATTTCACCGATAGGGGGCGCTATTATTTCATATAATTTATATCTGAATAACCGCTTGATGGATTTACACCAAATTTGGTACAGATGATCAAGACTGCACCTTAAGACGAGATCTTGAATATTATAATGAAGTGGGCGTGGCTTATATGCTATCTCAGTTTTGAGCTTTAAACTCAGCCAAATCGAACTTTAACTCCGCAGAACTTACTGATGTATTACAGATATGCGCTCTCTATGTTTGAGGCAAAAGTTGCAAAATTTGACCTCTAGGTGGCGCTGTTACAGCAAAAAATGCCTTTTTGCAAATTCTTTTACAACAAATTGTTGTGCGCACGGTATCTCTACTCTGATGTGTTCTGTAAACCATGCCGTTTTACGTGAGTTTTGAAAAAAAAATTATGCTAATTAGTCGTAAACTTGCAAAATATGTGTAACCTACTTTCATTAACTCCTCCCGAGGCTCAAAGCCAATTGAAGGGAAACTTCACATGGTATGACGGCAAGACTGGCTAACCAAAAAACTAGAACGGATTTTCAAAAAAATGTTCAGTTTATGAATTATGCGTAAACAAAAAAAAATTCCCCCCCAAAAAAGTTTATTAAGCATAACTTTTGAACAATTTACAATTTATTATTAGTTTTCATACCACTGGTGCCTAAGGCGGAAACAAAGATTTTTTTCCATTTTCAGCTTGATCCAACACTAGGGGGCGCTACAAAGAGGTAAAGTTTATACTGCCGAAATGGCTGAATAGATTTACGTGAAACTTGGTGGGTATCTTCAGGATACAACCCTGAAACTATGTTATCAATATGGTAATGATTGNGTCAAAGTGGGCGTGGCTTATGTGCAAAAATGTATGTGT
>NC_051441.1:23126706-23143752 GCF_001649575.2 Kryptolebias marmoratus
CTCTGTGTGGTATCAAATGGCAGTTAGCTTTTCCTCCCCGAGCTTACTACACAAATTGTACCGTTACGTCTTACAAAGCGCCTTTGGGTACGTACCGTACTGGCGAGTTTCGACTCGGCCCGCTCGCCGAGAGACGGCGGAGCCACGCCGGCGGGGCGTCGGGATCGGAGCGCGCAGATAGGGGCGGAGCGTGGGGGCTTGGAACCCGTTGATAACTGCTTGCAGTTCTAGTTTTAAAATTGCTTCTAGTTGAGGGCTGGACTGATTCAATGTTTATTTATAATTTATTGACATGACCTTATTGCACATATTGAACCTGGAACTAAGTTATTGCCTTTTAAAAGAAAAATTCAGTGGAGATGAAGTCTTTTTCATGGCACAGTTACACTTACATTCTGACAGTTTTAAGAATCCAAGAACGGTTTTAAAAGTATTGTGCTGCATGTCACTTAACCATGTCCCTTTTTGTCTGTTCAGACTATGATGATGGTTTTTCAGTAAAGCACACAGCAGCTGCTCGCTTTCAGAGAAACCACAGACTCATCAGCGACATCCTCAGCGAGTTTGTTGTTCCTGATGTCCGCTCTGTTGTTACAACGGCTCGTATGCAAGTTCTCAAGAGACAAGTCCAGTCTCTCATGGTCCACCAGGTAGGTTAGAATTCTTTCATTTTCAGAGTTTCAGGACTTCTGTGTTACTGGTAATTTAGGACTGATAATGACTGATTACTGAACTTTTGTCTTTTGGTGGTTTTAGAGGAAATTGGAAGCAGAACTTCTACAGATTGAAGATCGCCATCAGGAAAAGAAAAGACGCTTCCTGGAGACTACTGACTCATTCAACACTGAACTGAAACGGGTACTGATATATTAATTAGCCTAAAGACAAACAAGGGGGAAGTGGGAATGAGGCTTAACCCCAGATAACTAAATATGTTATTATAAAGTGCAAGCTGAGTTTTATACTTGATAGATATCCATTATCTTTTGCTTGTTCTGGAGAGGGTCATGGTGGCAGGAGTTGGAGCACGGAGACCAAGACATCTCTTTTCACAGCCACCTTTTCCATATCTTCCGGGAGGATTTCAAGGTGTTCCTAAGTCAGCCCAAAAACAGTCTTTCCAGCATGTCCTGGGTCTTTTCGTTTTTTTTTCTCCCAGTTGGACATGCCCGGAAGACCTCCCTAGGAAAAGTGTGAACCAGACTCCCCTTGTAATGGCTCGTAACAATGAACCCCCAATCCCATAGTCACAGAGCACCTCCCACAGGGTATCCAGTGGAACCTGGTTGAATGCCTTCTGCAAGGCCACAAAAGTCATGCAGACTGGTTGGGCGAACTCCCATGCTCCCTCAAGGACCCTAGTGAGGGTAAAGAGCTGGTTCAGTGTTCCATGGTCATGACAGAGTTTGCATTGTATCAGAAATGAATCAGAAATTTGACCATTGACTTTTGGATGAGAAAGGCTTGATCAATAATCCGTGTGGGTTTTTCTTACACAGTATTGTGTTGTTTTTAATCTCAGAGAGAATCTGTCTTTTTCCAACTTTAGTCATGTTCACTTTAGCCTGACAAATGTCAGTCACTCACTAAACACATCGTGTGTATTTATAATTTTTTATTGCTAATATAGAAGGATGGAAGCTAGCTGATAGCAGGACAGGAAAAATTAGACTTCCTGGTAAATCCCATTCTTAAGTAAAACATGACACATTACTGGATGAAACATTTCTAGTTGCTGCTTTTTTGGTAGTTAATGTCTGTTTTTTGTCTAAAATAATCAGCTCTACCTCATCGGACAGAAAATAAGCAATCATCTTCAGATGTAGGTTGTTCAATCCTACCATCACACACAACTATCCTTGAGAATTTGGAAACATCTGCTCTTTATTTGCCAAAGTTACTTGGGAGGAACCAAATATTTCAGCTGTCTGAAATAATCAGTTCCCCCTCTATAATATTGCCCACCCCGCCTCCCCCGACCCCCTGCAGGCAGCCCACCATGGGTAAAAGAAATCTTAGAGGAAACCCTGAAATTCATTAGTCCCTCCTGCAGCAAAACACCTCCACAACATCCCGCTGCCTCCCCTGAACTTCACAATTGGTATGATGTTCTCAGGTTTGCAAGCTTCCCCCTTTTTCATCCAAATGTAATTAATTCAATTTTAGTCACTGTCTTCTCTGAGTGACCTTTCAGCCCTTTTCTGTATAAGACTTCTTTCAGTTTGAATATCGACTCTTTCTGACCAGCTTCAGCCAGTAACTTCACAGGGTCTTGCTTTTGTTTTGAGGTTGATACACACATTTCACACCAAAACAAATTTATCTCAGGAACGCAGAACTTATCTCCTTCCTGAGCAGTATGATGGCAGGACATTCCCATAATGATGATGATTCCCATGATTACTTGCATATAAGTGAGCACCTTCAGACATCTGGAAATTGTACCCAAGGATGAACCAGAGTTGTAGAGGTTGACAGTTCTTTTCCTGATATATTTTGCTGATTTCTTTGATTTTTCTCAAGATGTCATACAAAGAAGCAGTGTGTTTGAGGTGTGCCTTAAGATGCATTCACAGGTGTGCTTCCAGTTAACTCAAATGTTGTCATCTACAGTGGTGTGAAAAAGTGTTTGCCCCCTTCCTCATTTCCTGTTTTTTTGCATGTTTGTCACACTTAAGTGTTTCGGAACATCAAACCAATTTAAACAATAGTCAAGGACAACACAAGTAAACACAAAATGCAATTTGTAAATGAAGGCGTTTATTATTAAAGGAGAAAAAAAATCCAAACCATCATGGCCCTGTGTGAAAAAGTGATTGCCCCCTAAACCTAATAACTGGTTGGGCCACCCTTAGCAGCAACAACTGCAACCAAGCGTTTGCGATAACTTGCAATGAGTCTTTTACAGCGTTCTGGAGGAATTTTGGCCCACTCATCTTTGCAGAATTGTTCTAATTCAGTTACATTAGAGGGTTTTCGAGCATGAACGGCCTTTTTAAGGTCATACCACAACATCTCAATAGGATTCAGGTCAGGACTTTGGCTAGGCCACTCCAAAGTCTTCATTTTGTTTTTCTTCAGCCATTCAGTGGTGGACTTGCTGGTGTGTTTAGGATCATTGTCCTGCTGCAGAACCCAAGTTCGTTTCAGCTTGAGTTCACGAACAGATGGTCGGACATTCTCCTTCAGGATCTTTTGGTAGACAGCAGAATTCATAGTTCCATTTATCACAGCAAGTCTTCCAGGTCCTGACGCAGCAAAACAGCCCCAGACCATCACACTGCCACCACCATATTTTACTGTTGGTATAATGTTCTTTTTCTGAAATGCAGTGTTCCTTTTACGCCAGATGTAATGGGACACACACCTTCCAAAGAGTTCCACTTTTGTCTCATCGGTCCACAGAATGTTTTCCCAAAAGTCTTGGGGATCATCAAGATGTGTTTTGGAAAAATTGAGACGAGCTTTAATGTTCTTTTTGCTCAGCAGTGGTTTTCTTCTTGGAACTCTGCCATGCAGGCCATTTTTGCCCAGTCTTTTTCTGATGGTGGAGTCATGAACACTGACCTTAACTGAGGCAAGTGAGGCCTGCAGTTCTTTGGACGTTGTTGTGGGGTCTTTTGTGACCTCTTGGATGAGTCGTCGCTGCGCTCTTGGGGTAATTTTGGGCGGGCGGCCACTCCTGGGAAGGTTCACCACTGTTCCATGTCTTCGCCATTTGTGGATAATGGCTCTCACTGTGGTTCGCTGGATTCCCAAAGCTTTGGAAATGGCTTTATAACCCTTTCCAGAATGATAGATCTTAATTACTTTCTTTCTCAATTGTTCCTGAATTTCTTTGGATCTCGGCATGATGTGTAGCTTTTAAGGATCTTTTGGTGGACTTTACTGTGTCAGGCAGCTCCTATTTAAGTGATGTCTTGATTGACAACAGGTGTGGCAATAATCAGGCCTGGGTGTGGCTAGAGAAATTGAACTCAGGTGTTAAAAACCACAGTTATAGTATATTTTAACAAGGGGGGCAATCACTTTTTCACACAGGGCCATGATGGTTTGGATTTTTTTTCTCCTTTAATAATAAACGCCTTCATTTACAAATTGCATTTTGTGTTTACTTGTGTTGTCCTTGACTATTATTTAAATTGGTTTGATGTTCCGAAACACTTAAGTGTGACAAACATGCAAAAAAACAGGAAATGTGGAAGGGGGCAAACACTTTTTCACACCACTGTATACTATCAAAAGCCATTACATCATCATCTAGGATTTCTCAAATTGTGTAAGTACAGTAACTTACAGATCTCGCAATATTATGAAATCAGGCTTAACGTGATTTTCAAGGTTTGACCAATCTCCATTTCCCATCATAAGATGTTACGTTAGTCTAAAACTCTGGCATAAAAGGTGGTGTGTAATATGCATTTTTTGAACAAATGCTAGGCCTTTATTATTTTGTGTTTTTATTGTCTTGAGGTGTTTTACACACCTCAAGACAATAAAAACACAAAACGGGACGTCTTTTTGCTGCTGCTATTGTTTTGTGTCCAGTTGTGCAGTCAGAAGGTAGAGGTGGACATGGAGAAGCTAGCAGCAGAGATGGCTGCAGCTGAAGAGGCAGCAAGGCGGCGAGCGGAGGAGAGGGAGCGGGAAGTGGCTGAGCAGGCGGAGAAGGCTGCACAACAACCTGATGCTACTGGAAACAAAGCTGCAGAGCAGAGTAATGATTCTGTTAGTATCACTGCTAACACCACTTCAGGAACCAAAAAGGATGACAAGCCTACAGCAATGGAATTGGGTATCCGTGCACGCATATTAAGTTTACATCTCTTAAAACAAATACTGCCTCAATAACTACGTCAGATTATATTGATGACCACAAGTCCATCCATCTTTGTCTTTCCTGCCTGCCACAGATGAAACAGCACCTGCAGAAACCCCCTCTGACCACCAGTCTGCTCCACTTCCCCCAAGTGATCCTCCCTCCTCTGCTTCTGATAAGGCTGCTTTTCCTCCCGAGCCTCCCAGTGAGAGCAACACCCCTCTCAGCAGCAGCCTCAGTGACGACAACAGCAGCACAGCTCCCCCGGCAGACAGCAACCCTGGAGCTGAAGCAGCATCAGACTCTTCAGTGGGGCAGGAAGCACCTAATCCTGTGGGTGCAGCGGCCCCCCCAGCCTCCGAAGAATCAGTCCCCCTACCACCTCCATCACTGCTCCTCCCCAGCCAGGGCAGCCAGCAGTATGACATGTCAGGGTAGTGTTAGATGTAGTTGTTTCTGTGCAGCTCAGTGATCCAACCTGAACACCAGGCTGTGTGGTTATTCTGATAGTTCTCCCTCAGCTGAATAGTTCAGGAAAATATGAAGAAAATGTTTCTTCCTTTGTTCTGAGAACCTTAAGTCAGCTCTTTTACAAAGAGGGTTTTATTTCTGCTGAAGAACATCCCCCCTACATTCTTCTAGTTTAAGACCTACAGAACTATGTTCTGCTTTGTGTTTTTAGAAGTCTAGCAGATCTTTCTAGAGTTTTTCTGTAAGACCTCTGACATATCTGACACAAACTGACTCACAGTAATGGTTTTGTGTCTGATGTTGGTTAAAATAAACATTTTAATAAATTATTAGTGTTCTGCATGCTGAGTTAATTACTTACCTTCCTCCTGTAACAAGCCTACAGTTGAGGAAAACTGGACATGAAAAAGGAAACAATATGTTTGTTTCCAGGGTGGTTTTAATCTTTTGATGGAAAAAAAATAAGTTTTTTTTTAGGAATGAACATTTCTTACCCCCTATTGATGCTTTTGTAGACAGAGGTAATGTACTCCATTATTATCTAATCTTTAAGAGCTTGTCTACAAGAACTTATTATTTTGGCAGTTTCTTTTAGTTACATTTCCTGCTGACACCACAAGCATTTAACTTCTATCCTAAAGCTAACCTCACTGATCTATTTAAAGGAGTTATTTCTTACTTGAAATAGACTGTTTAGTAACATGTCTCTGTTTTGTATTGTTTGATCTTATCTATCCAAATAAAAATGATTTCATAGTTTGTGGGTGTCTGTGTGGACTTTTCTGATGAAAACCACACCATTTGTTTTGTTTTGCTAACTAGAGCTTTAACAGGAGATGCTGATAGACATTCCCTAGAGCAGTAACGATAGATTGCACTAATGTTGATGGTAAGGAGACTGACAACGGCAGGAGTATGGTGTACATTTTAGGACATTCTCAGGTATCAGAAAAAACTGCATCCGAGAGAAGCCTTGCGAGGTGGGGCTATTAGGATTTTTTTTTCCTCAACTTCATTTATCTTCATTGTTACAAACACAAATAGAAAGCAAATTGATATCAGCACAAAGACAAACAATATGTCTGACACAGTTTCCATAAGAGTAATGTTTGTTGATAAAATTCAGTTTTACAGGCAATTTAACAAAATTTTAACCCCCCAATTATTTAAAAAATGTTGTGTGGAATAAAATTCCATAAAGATTCTGGCATCTCCAAACTTTTTTTGTTTGTGAAGATGAAAAAAATTGAAAAAAAAAAGACATCATGGGCTTCTCTCTGAGGATCTATTTTTTCTGAGACTAGACAACATTTTTCCAAGGAGGTCCCAAGATGGCGCCAGCCCACCAAAAGGCTCGTTGTTTAAGGTGAGGAGAAAAGCGGCAACAATCCCAACATCATAAAACTGTCCAAGCTGATCAACACCTGCTTTGAAACTAGAAAAGCTGGTCAGTGAAAATGCACTAAAAATCAAAGGGCTGAAAAAAAAATCAGTTGACTGCCTTTGAGGACATTAAAGATGTAAAGAAAAAAATCAACATAACTGACCTTTTGCGGTAATGCTACCTTTAGTCGTTTGTCAACCGCCAATTTAAGGAAGAAGTAGCTGTGAAACTGGCTGTTGCTATGGTCCAGCATAATGTACAATTTGCTGTGGCTGAAAGAGTGCTTTCAAGATTATGCAACAGCATAAAATTTCAAATCCTCAAGCACCAAATCAAAATGCATCACAAATGAAGCCGTGGCACCACATTTTAAAAACGAGATGGTAGTGTTGATGAGGCCCAACCCATATATTTTGATCACTGACTAATAATACAGGTATTAAGGTAACTGGGCTACATCTGTGCTGTCAGGCAATGGAGCCTGAGTTCCCATTTTGAGACAATGTCTTCTTACGATCCCTTCTTGGGAAGGGGATTGTGGGATCCTAAGCTCACGACTGTCAGAAGCTACTGCAGTGAATGCAGTAGCTTTTTTGTTATCTGTTGCATGTCTAAGGACCCCAGCTTATCACCATAAAGGGAAATTAATGTATTTGAATCCATACTGTTAAGGTCCGTCCCAATGGGATGTGTGGGTTTTATTCTACAGCTGGGTGTGGTAAATGTTTATAAAAAGAAGCAGCCCCGAGAGGAAGGGGGGATTTCACTGATTAGGCCAGAAATTTCGATTCAGCACAGACTCTGTTATTTTGAATAAACTCTCACTGTTCAAGAATAACCTATGTCTGTAAAGTAATTTCTTTGATCATTTACATCACTGCTGAAGACCCAGAAGAATGTCCACCATTTGAAGACACTTCAGTATGATTTAGGTTTATTTTTTATTCGTATTTTATCACCCAGACAACCAACACACATTTACACTTAATAATGTTTTATTAAAATTATGTGTATTTTATCTTTTGAGGTAAAAAAAAATCTTCTTACTGTGCAGATTTATGACATCAGTCGCAGCAAAGTTGTGCACATATTTTTAGACGTGCACCTCCAGTGGTGGAGGGGTTTGAGTGTCCCAATGATCCTAGGAGCTATGCTGTCAGGGGCTTCATGCCCCTAGTAGGGTCACCCAAGGCAGACAGGTCCTAGGTGAGGGATCAGACAAAGTGCAGCCCAAAGACCCCTTACGATGAGTCAAAATGTTGGACACAGTGGTCCCTCGCCTGGACGCGCGTCACAGGGGCCCCACTCTGGAGCCAGGCCTGGAGGTGGGGCACGTTGGCGAGCGCCTGGTGGGCGGGCTTTCACCCATGGTACCCGGCCGAGCACAGCCCGAAGAGGATACGTGGGTCCCCCTTCCCATGGGCTCACCACCTATGGGAGGGGCCAAAGGGGTCGGGTGTAATGTGAGATGGGTGGTGGCCGAAGGCGGGGACCTTGGCGGTCTGATCCTCGGCTACAGAAGCTGGCTCTCGGGACGTGGAATGTCACCTCTCTGGTGGGGAAGGAGCCTGAGCTGGTGTGTGAGGTTGAGAGGTTCCGGCTAGAATTAGTCGGGCTCACCCGAGATGGAGATGGAGATGGAGGTAATCCCGTAACAAAATCTAAAGCTATATGAGACCAGGGTTGACTGGGTATGGGTAATGGTTGTAACAAACCAGCTGGGGGTTGGTTGCTGTTTTTAAAATGAGCACAGGTAGGGCAGGCGGTGACAAACTCCCTTATGTCTGCTGAGAGGGTAGGCCACCAAAAATACCTAGTCGCCAACTTAATCATGCGGTTAACTCCTTGATGACAAGAGAACTGCTGGGAGTGGAGCCAGTCAAGGACTCTAGCTCTAACAGCCTCAGGGACGTAGGTCTTACCTGGAGGATCCCCTCCAGGATCTGGTTCAGTTTGCTGGGCCTCCAGGATTTCCCTTTCTATGGCCCAAGTGAGTGCGCCGATGATCAGGGTGGATGGGATGATAGGTTCATCCTTCTCGGTTGCGTTGGGACTAGACCACAATATGGACAGAGCGTCGGGTTTGACATTTTTAGAACCTGGCCTAAAAGTGATGGTGAAGTTAAATCTGCCATAAAACAATGACCATCTGGCTTGACGGGGGTCAAGTCTTTTGGCAGTTTGTAGATAGGCCAGATTCTTGTGGTTGGTCCATATTATAAAAGGAGTTTCGCAACCCTCCAACCAGTGCCTCCACTCTTCTAAAGCTAATTTGATAGCAAGTAGCTCCCGGTTCCCTACGTCATAGTTTCTCTCTGCAGGGGACAAGCGACGAGAGAAAAAGGCACATGGGTGGACCTTTCTATCCTCTGGGGACCTCTGAGAAAGGATAGCTCCCACACCTGAGTCTGAAGCGTCTACTTCTACTATGTACTGCAGTCTGGGGTTAGGGTGACAAAGGATAGGAGCAGAGTTGAACCGGGACTTTAACTCACCGAAGGCCGATTGTGCTTCTGGGGACCAGACGAAGGGTTGTTTGATGGAGGTGGGTTGGGTGAGAGGAGCTGCGACCCTACTGTAGTCCTGAATAAACCGGCGGTAAAAATTGGCGAATCCCAGAAACCTCTGTAGTTGTCGACGATCGGTGGGAACAGGCCAGTTGGCTACCGCCTTTATCGTTTCGGGGTCGGTCTTGTAGTAGCCCTGTCCAAAGATAAACCCCAGGAAACTCACAGAAGGTACACTGAACTCACATTTTTCAGCTTTTACAAAGAGTTGGTTCTCATACAGCCGCTGTAGCACTGCTCTCACTTGACGACAATGTTGGATTGGGTCCTGGGAATAGATCAAAATGTCATCCAAATAAACAAATACAGAAATGTTCAAAAAGTCTCTTAAGATGCCATTGATGAACGATTGAAATACTGATGGTGCATTGGTGAGTCCGAATGGCATGACCAAATATTCAAAGTGGCCAAGTGGAGTCTTGAAGGTGGTTTTCCACTCGTCCCCTTCCTTAATTATTACCAAATGGTAAGCGTTGCGAAGGTCCAACTTGGTGAATATGGTAGCAGAGTGGAGTTGCTGATGAACGGAATCTATAAGAGGCAGTGGGTATTTGTTTTTGATGGTGATCTGGTTGAGTCCTCGGTAATCGATACATGGGCGGAGGCTTTTATCCTTTTTCTCCACAAAGGAATCCTGTGCCAAGAGGGGACTTGGAGGGGCGGATGATGCCAGAGGAGAGAGATTCCTCGATGAATGTCCTCATGGACTCACGCTCTGGTCCAGAGAGGTTGAACAACCGACTGGAAGGAAGTGGAGCTCCGGGAAGGAGCTCTATGGAACAATCGTATGGTCTGTGGGGTGGCAAGGATAGGGCTTTAGATTTGCTGAACACAGAGGCAAGACCATGATACTCGGGAGGAACCTTGGTTAGATCAACCTCATCATCTGGTTCCTTCTTAGCAGGTAGGACTGGTAGGGCTGACTGGAGACAGGTCTTTAAACAATATTTGCTCCAGGACTTGATTCTCTTTTCAGCCCAATTGATAACGTCCATCACGGGAAGAGGTGAGGACAGGAGTTCCAGTTGGAGCTGCAACTGGTGAGCCAGATCTTCAGAAACAAGATTCTGTTCAGCCCCTGAGTCTACTAAGGCGTGAACAGAAGTTTTAATTTGGTGGTTGATAATAGTGGTGTGGAGGAAGAAGCGAGATCCGAGGGGCTGAGAGAGACTACTCACCAGCACCCCTCGGACGTCTAGTGAGCTTGCCCTTTTAACAAAAGAGGGCATCTAGCCCGGAAATGTCTCTTGTCCCCACAGTAGAAACATTCTCTAGCTTCTAATCACCTTAATCTCTCTTCTGAGCTTAATCTGGTTTGCCCCACCTGCATAGGTTCCAGCTCTGGTCCTTGGGTACTTGGTTCCATCTTCGAGTCCCTGGTGAAGTGCCCTGTGGTGGAAGTCCGACTGCCCCTCTCCCGCTGTCTCTCCTGGAGGCGGTTGTCCAAACGAATTGTTAATGTGATTAGTTCTTCCAAGGAGCGAGGTTCATCCCTCCCTGCTAGTTGGTCCTTAATTTGATCCTGTAGAGCATGGATAAAAACTCCCTTTAAAGCTGGTTCATTCCATCCAGATGTAGCCGCCAACGTGCGAAAATCAATAGCGAATTGGGCAGCAGAATGTTGACCTTGTTTTAAGTTCCATAATTTTCTTGTCATTTCTGTTTCGTTGTATCTGACCCCAAATGTCTGTTCAAAATCTTCAATAAATTGCTCGAAAGGAGTTTGCCTGATGGCACGGAAGCTAGACTTAGCTTCAGCTCATCTCAAAGCCTTATCTCTTAAAAGCCCAATCACATAGGAGATTTTCAAGAAGATGTGAAGTTTTTTGCTCTAATAAGATCATTGATACAGAATGTGTACCAGCAAGGTGAGATTTGCATATCCCACAATGTCATGTTTTAACCAAAGGAATGTGAGGTTAAGTTAGAGGAACACAAAAAAACTTTCTCTGCTTCTCTCTGAGGGGCACACACACAGCTGCTGTGTGTGTGTGTGTGTTTCAAACAAGGCAGATACTGACAGGTTTTCAGACAAGGTACAGAACTATTTTTCTCATAACCAGAATCAGCTTCTATTGAAACATTTAAATGCAGCCCAAGTCATCTGAATTTTTACATTTGAATAAAAAGCCCCTTTTTTTCAAATTTCTCCTTAAACCCAAAATGGCATTGAAAGTCTCGTCATAGTCAGCAAGCAGTTGTTCTTTGCAGGAAAGTAAAGAAACAGGATAACCATTCACTCCATAATTATTAACCTGCTCTCTGTTGTCAGAAAAAAAAGGCAGGAGAATTATTACATTTATGACATTCTTCATTGCAAGAAGCAGTAGGAACATTTTCACTTAACAAACTCACATCTACTTGTTTGGTGTTTGTGTGTGGTTTATATCACCCTTTGTTGAGTGCACTGCCCGAGCTGGTCCACCCTCACACGCCACACCCAGTCAGTCTGCCACGGCCCTGTTGTTCCACGAACACTCAGTCTTTCCAGTGTCCTCTGTCACCTGTAGCTCAGATTGTAGCTTTTCCCTCAGCCACACTTTCTTTGCTCTTCTGGTGTTAGCAAAGTGGTGTGGAATCTGGCCAAATCTGTGGGTTTAAGCTTTTTCTCTAAAAATCTTCTCAGTTCTGCTTGAGTGTTCAGAAACACAGACCCACAGTGGAGAGGATCAGTCAGATTTTCCCTTACAACGTCTTACATGTCCTGTAGATCTGAGATCAGGTCACTGTCTCCTCTTCTCCCTTTTGTCCATGACTTGTGCTTGAAACTCTTCTCAGACGATGACTCCTTCCATCATCATCATCACTGGTTTGTTCTTCATCATCATCAGGCATGTCAGTCTCCGTCTCTTCTTTGAAGAAGTTGTTGCTGTAGTTGTTCTTATCAGTGCAGGTGCTGTTGATAGTTGAGGGGTTCCGCTGTCTCTGGAGGTTGTGTTAGTGGATGATCAGTTGTCTCTGGAGATGCAGAATGAGGCGTCGCTTATCGGGCCGTGAAACAGGGTAGGTGTGGAGGTCAGGGTTCAACATGAAAAGCGCACTCAAGTCCAGGTAAAACCATTTAGAGAAGGAGAAGAGAAAAAATAAAAAAATTGTGAGGACATTTGTCAGGGTGGGGGTTTAATATTTCCTGTTTTAGTTACAGCCATAGAAGCAGACACATTTCCAGATTGCGTCACAGAAGTAGAAGCATTGTCATGTTGCCCAACAAATTTTTTTTTCCAGATACATCTTTTAGCATGTTTTTTTTTGCTCCCTCTGTTCACTGTCCTACATGCAGCATTCAAACATTCTCTCTGTTTTTCAAGCTGCACTAAACTCTTTGTTTCTATTTGTTTTTCCTTTTCCCAGTTTATCTTCTCTGTGTTGTAATTCTTTCTCTATCTCTTCCAAAGCATTTAGTTTTCATGAACTGACAGCAAGAAAAAAATGCTATTTTTTATCCATTCATTCACACTATAAACATCTTTGGTTTTAACTATATTTTGTTATCATATAATCAAGCAATTCACCCTGTGGGGGAGATCCGACCCAGGAACCACTGACCCATTTCTTCTGAAACTGGGGGGATATCCTCTTTAGACTGCAAATGTCTTCACAGCATTCACAAATCAGCTTTGTTACCGCTCTGCCTTTTACCACTTAAGAGGGGCCTTTATTTCCCATAACGGTCTTTAGGTTTTCCTTACAGGTTGGGTACCCATTTTCAGAAAAAACAAAACTGTAAGAAATCTACCTGCCTTATGCGCCGATAAGGTCTTCTCTAGGACTTCTTCCTAGAACCTGTGGTTCCCCAAAATCTCTATAAAGGCTTCCTCCTCAGCTTTTCCAAGCTGAACAAAGAACCTCCATAGGTACACAATTTCTTTGACAGACACCCTTATAGGTATCTACAAAAAAACTGTAGTTTTACAAAGATTTTACAAAAAAGCGAAAGAAGATTTTTCCTCTTTGTCCTTTTTTTAAATTATTATTTTTAAATTATTATTATTTTTTTTTTTTTCCATTTCCCCCTTTTTTTAGCATAGTCAAGACTTGTAATTCAGACATTACACAGTCAGGTGTTATCGTATAAAAACCTTGCCACCACAAGAGATACAGCCTGATCAAGGCTCCAACTTTATGGCTGGAGTTTTTCAGACAGTGATGAAAGAGCTGGGGGTTAAGCACTTCAAGTCGTCTTTGTACCATCCACAGTCACAGGGGGCACCGAAACAATACCATCAGACTCTTAAGTCTATGATTAGGACCTACTGTGTGGATCAGTCTGGGGAGTGGGACAAGAGTGTTCCAGTTTTGTTGTTTGCTATCCATGACTCTGTTTGCGAATCCACTGGCTTGGTCTATGGACATGCAGTCGGGGATAGAGTGTTGGTGCTTTTGCCCATTAGAGGTGACCCACTGCAAGCGAAATTTTCTGGGCCATATAATTAAGGAAAAAATGGGTGAAGTCAATTATGTTGTATCTACCCCAGACAGGAGGAAGTCTACACGTTTGTGTCACATGAATCTGATTAAGTCATATCATGAACGGGGTGCATCGTCACCAGTACCTGTGTGTGTTATTCATACCAATCAGGAGGAAGAAATGGATTCCGTTGAACTGGATGGTATGGGTCCTAAGAACCTTAAGTTGGCGAATAGTGTCATATTGGCTGATTTGGGGATATTCCTAAGTCATTTAACTGCTCAGCAGGCTAATGATGTTACTGGTCTATTAAAAAAAACTTCTATGCTGTTTGCTGATTCACCAGGTTTAACATCTTTGACAGAACATGATATGGATGTGGGCGGTTCTCTTCCAGTTAAGCAGCACCCATATAGAGTAAATCCTGACAAGATGGATAAAATTAGACAGGAGGCGAAGTACATGGTGCAACATGACATTATTGAGCCAAGTATGAGTGATAGGAGTTCTCCTGTGGTAGTAGTTTCAAAGCCTGATGGCTCAATCCGACTTTGTGTTGACTATCGAAAAGTGAATACACTAATTAGATCTGACTCCTTTCCGATCCCCAGGATAGAGGATTGTATTGATTGGATTGGTACAGCCAAGTTTGTTTCAAAGTTCGATCTTTTGAAAGGATACTGACATGTCCCTCTGACAAAACAGGGAAAAGAAATCTCTGCATTTTGTACAGCTGATGGCTTGTACCAGTTTAAGGTGTTACCTTTTGGGGTTAAAAATGCTCCTGCCTCTTTCCAGAGGTTTAATGACTTGGGTTACAGAAGGTTTGTCTGTGGGGTTTTGAGTTTTCTTTGTGGTTTTGTTTATTGTTTTCGGTTTTCTGTTACTCTTGTTATTAGTTTGGTTCTTGTTATTTGTACCTTTGTTTCCTGTCACTATTCACTCTTCCTCAGTTACTCACTTGTCCCCCTGCCACGCCCATCTACACCTGTCCCTGCTTAGTAATGATGCCACCTGTGTCCACTTCTCTAATTACCTTCTGTGCTTTAAAGCCCGGTCATCTCCTCCACTCATTGCTGATTCATTGTGTTCTGTTCCTGGTTTCTGTCTGTTCAGTTTTAGTTTGTGCTCGAGTTTGGATTTTGTTTTTTGTTTTCTGTGCTGCCACGTCAGCCTATTGTTTTGTTTTACTTTTCTTTAGTTAAATAAATTAGTTTCTTCAAGAGGAGTCTGCGCTCTGGGTTAATCACCATCATCCCTCATCCTGACATTGTCGAACTGTACTGTCTACACCAATGATGTCGTATTGTATGCTGATACTTGGGAACAGCATATGGAAGACCTAGATCATTTCTTTGAAAGATTAAAGAAGGCTGGACTTGTCAACTTACCAAAGAGTGAGATATGCAAGGCTTCCATAACTTATCTTGGGCATGTGGTAGGTCGAGGTGAAATTCAACCTCGTACTGCTAAACTGCAGGCTATAGTTCAAATACCCGCTCCAAAGAATAAAAGAGAACTTATGAGATTTCTTGGAATGGCTAGGTTCTAACAAAGGTTTGTCCCAAATTTTGATACAGTGACTTTTCCTTTAACAGATCTCTTATGGATGGAAAAATCCCTTATCAGCAATTATGCCATCCCCTCTTTGCAAATAGCCATTGTCTATAAGTGTCTCTAGTATGGGGATGCTTCCACACTGTATGACTATCTCCTTGTTAGACGTAGACCCTGTGAAGAGGGCAGATGAAAAAATGACAGCACCACAGGGGTCACAGGCAACTAGGGATTTTAGGATGTTAGTGCTTTTGTAATTTGACAAGCTCTGGCTTTGTAACACCAACTCTGTGCAATCTAAGATAGCAAATGTGGATGGGTAGTCTGCCTTGTAGGTTTCGGGCCTGTTTTGCATAATGGCATTTCTGTGAGGCCAAATTGGTAATTCACCTAAAACATCAAACATATAACGAGTCCATGAATTGAAACTATTACTTGCTGTTTGCATGTGTATATTAAATCTAAAGGCAAGGCTTTTTAGGTTTTCGTTGTTGCTGAGTTTAACTAAATCAAACAGCAGCTGACTATGAAGGGGCATTTCAGCAACATCCCAATCATTGCATTTGTATAGGGGTGCATTTACTTGAGCAGTGTGTGGATCATTTGGGATGCCAAATATTGTGCACAGTTGGTTGAATCATTCATATTTAAAGCCAGTACTATATTCCAACATTTTTGGGATTTTACTGTTTTCAAGGAGTTCAGGTGTCAGACTTTTCTTTACAAGTGTGTCAATGTGTGCTTTTGGGCTTTCTATTTCAGTTTCTTTTAATGTCAATTTCAATTTCATGTTGTTGTTTTTCTCTTTTAATTTCTTCTCCTCGGTGCTCTGCTCCTCCTCAGGCTCTCTTTCCAGTTGACATCCAGGGAGTGGGGGTTGCTCTGGACTCTCTGTAAAGTAAAGAGTTGCATGTTCTTACCATTTAGAGCTGCCATTTATTAGCCAAATTGACCCTGGAGCGGCTCCTGTCAGCCAACCAGATGACTTGCCCAACTGTCCTCTGACAAACCAGCAACCCACCAGCTTCTGCACTGTTCTTAATGAAAGTGACATGTGGCATTACACAGAACTGAACATTTCATTGGCTGATTCTATAGCTCTGGAAAGGGAAACCAGAGAACGGAGCACAAACAATTTGTGGTTCAATGCAAGGTCTGCCTGAATCACATCATTATTTTTTTAAAGAACCTGCTCTAGAAGAGCTGACAATGAAAAACTTGCTACAAGCTTAAAGAATTCAGCATCAGTACAAACAAAGACCATGAAGAAAGGTGTAGAGCAAGAGCCCATAGCAACCATGCATTAAACCAGTGGTTCCCAAACTTTTCAGCTTTCGACCCATAACTTAATAGTGACAAAGGTGTGTGACCCCATCTGTTGGCTGTTTAAATATCCAAAAATTATAATAACCCTATTAAATAAGAGCATAATAACTACACAGACAGTCCTAACATCCATTATGCTATTTTTAAAATCAATTTATGATTTGTATTTCAATTCTCTGTCATAACTATGGTGCAAATATGTCATAAAAACTAGTTTTTTTTAATTGTAGGTTGATATCTGGGAATTATTTAAGGACCCCTACTTGGTGTTGGGTGACCCACATTGGGGTCCTGACCCCAACTTTGGGAAGCATTGCATTAAACCATGGTAACAGTGTCATGACACGTGGAAAAGACGGCGAACACGGAGTGCAGACTCTTCTAAAAAATACTAATTTATTAAAGCAAAAACAACACGTGAACAAAAAGCCTGACGTGGCAGCAAACAAACTAAATACAAAAACATAAACTAATGGAGCAACAAGGCAAGGAACATGCATGGACGGGGAAACAA
>NC_051441.1:23143852-23144733 GCF_001649575.2 Kryptolebias marmoratus
CCTGAACTGACTCCTGGCTGAAGTAGTGTTCTAGCCAACACTTCAGGTTGAGAGCGGTGATAAACACGGACCAGTGTCTTCTGATCCGTTCCATAGCAAACACACCTACATTAATGGTCCTTCGAGCTGGATTCACTGCCTTACCCTAGTGAGATGGATGAAGAACAGGACTTCAGAAGTGCTGCACATCCTAAACGTCAGAGTCGTCTCCCACAACGTTATGAAGGCTACAAGCTTGACTTCAATGGTCTCAACTCTTACCAACCTAGAATGGAAAGAGGAAGGATGGCTACACATGAGGGACTGGACGAAGAGACCCCCCCTCACCTCGCCATATGCTTCCCTAAGAACAGCTGAGGCATCGGTTCCCCACAAACCTATCACCCATCAGGTGGGAGTGTCATAAGGCATGGAGACAGAGGCGAACCCAGGACGCAGACTCATAGTTAAAAGGAAACTAATTTATTAACTAAAATAAACTGACAAAACAAAAGGCTGACGAGGCAGCAAAACTAACAATAACAAAAATCCAAAATTCAAAACAAGGGACAAAGCGAGGTATAACAAGACGAGACAACAGTGGACAAAGTGGAAAACACAGCATGGAACGGAATGACCCAGTAGGGAATGAAGAACAAAGACCGGTATTTAAAGGCTGAGGATCAGGAGGAAAATGGACACAGGTGAGTGATTACAAACAGGTGAGAATGATGGCAGTGATTGAGTCGTCATGGTAACGTGGGTGTGGCATGAAAGACTGGAATGTAACTGAACGGCAAGGTATGGAAGAAGGAGGCGTGGCAAGTTACTGGGGAGGTGAAAGTGACAAGACATGAACACAATTTCAAAAGATAAACAAAGCAGAACAAGAACTAGAAAAC
>NC_051441.1:23144968-23156722 GCF_001649575.2 Kryptolebias marmoratus
AGAACCAAGAGGCAGAGACAGACAGAACATAAGAACAAAACCAAAAGTATAAAATAAAACTCAAAAGGAAAAAACAAAACCGAAGAAAGCAGGAAAAACAAGAACCCAAAACAAAACTAAGAACAAACCCAAAAATGCTAGAATTCATGACATAATCCCCCCTCCAAGGGACGGCTCCAGAAGTCCCCAAAACAAAACAACAAGAACCTAGCACGGAAGGGTGGTGGGGGGCAAAACAAAATGCAGGATGGAGGGCCAAATAAGCATAATGAAAAACAAAACCGACAAGCCAAAAGGCCAGGGGAACAAAACAACCAATTTCAGAGTTCTAGTGTGGGGCTAGCGGACCGACCACAGCATGACCAGAGTTCAGGCGGACAGCCGGGGCGCCGTCCACGGCGTGGGCGAGAGCCAGGCGGGCGTGGGCGATGACCAGGCGGGCGAGAGCCGCGCAGACGTGGACATGGCAGGCGAGATTGCAGAGGCGTCGTCCGGGACCCTCCGAGGAGCCGACGTGGCGGAGGCGTCGTCCGGGACCCTCCGAGGAACCGACGTGGCGGCGGCGGCGTCNGGGAGGGTGGAGGGGGTAAAACAAGAACACAGGATGGAGGGCAAGAACAAAAACATACAAAACCAGAAAACAAAACCGACCAGGCAAAAGGCCAGGGGAAACAAAACAAAAACAAAACAATCAGAGTTCTGGCGGGTGGCCCCATGGCCGGCGAGAGCCAGACCAACATAATGGAGGCGTCGTCCGGGACCCGTCGAGAAGCACAGGAGGGGATGGAACAGCGGCGGTGTCCGGCAGATCTGCCCGTGGTGCAGAGGCGGCGGCGTCGGGCAGACCCGCCGGTGGAGCTGAGGCGTCGTCGACTCCCTCTGGAGCGGCCTGGCGAGGAGCGACCATCTCGACCCCCTCTGAAGCGGCCTGGCGAGGAGCGTCGACCACCGACCTTGTAGACACAGCATACTTGGTATGGGCCGGGGGCTCTGCCGAAACTGTGGTGGCATGGGGCAGACGAGACCGTGGGAGCGGCACTGGAGGCAGACGAGACCGCGGGAGCGGCACTGGGGACTCTGCAGAGGGCGCCTGAAGCACTGGGGACTCTGCAGAGGGCGCCTGAAGCACTGGGGACTCTGCAGAGGGCGCCTGAAGCACTGGGGACTCTGCAGAGGGCGATGGCGTGGCTGGGAGCGGAGCTGGTGGCGTGGCTGGGAGCGGAGCTGGTGGCGTGGCTGGAAGCGGAGCTGGTGGCGTGGCTGGCTTGGATGACTGGGTGGATGCATGGATTAATTGTCCTTTTAAATGGGTTATTTCATTGAAAAAGTTCATGAATATGGGCAAGGTTAGCAGTCCAGGTCTTGACAGAAGGATGTCTTCTATAATATTGCAGGTGAGGATATTATGCTTTGGTACCGGATTATTTTTTTAGGAAAATAAACAGTCTTTGGACTTGAGATAAAACACCCAGAAGTTCAGCGGGAGAAAGTTCAGTGGCGTGAAACTGAGACCGGACAGGTGGAGTGGCTGCTGCGGCTGACGGGGGCGTGATGGTCGCTGCGGCTGACGGGGGCGTGGTGGTGGCGGTCGGTGCTGGAAGTGACGTGGAAGCAGCTGGTGCAAGGAAAGGTGTGGAATTTGCCGGTGGAGGCGTTGAAGCTGGTGCGGTCTGAGAGAACCTGGGGGTTACCGTGGCTGGAGCGGGCTTGGTGGATGCCGCGGTCGACGGAGGCGAGGAAGTAACCGCGGCCGGTGCCCTCTTACGCCGACGGCGGCCGTGGGACGCCGAGGTGACAGTGGGCGGGGAACCGGGTCCCTCAAGGACACTGAGTGCACTCTGCTCCAACAGCTCCTCCAGGATTTTTCCCTTCTCCTCCTCGGAGAGGGGAACACAGGGAAGTGAGTCTGCAGGGTTCTGTTCTGACTGATTCATTCTGTCGTGACGCGTGGAAAAGAAGGCGAACCAGAGTGCAGACTCTTCTACAAAATACTAATTTATTAAAGCAAAAACAACACGAGAACAAAAAGCCTGACGTGGCAGCAAACAAACTAAATACAAAAACATAAACTAATGGAGCAACAAGGCAAGGAACATGCATGGACGGGGAAACAAGAGCAATGAATCAGCGGAGTAGTGAAGAAATTGACCGGGTTTTAAACACTGGGGATAATCAGGTGAAGTGGGCACAGGTGAGTAACGAAGATTGACGACAGGTGGAGATGGGTGTGGCAGAAAGCAGGAGTAGATTGAGGGCAGAGAGAGGATAATGACAAACAAAGACCATGAGAACCAAGAGGCAGAGACAGACAGAACATAAGAACAAAACCAAAAGTATAAAATAAAACTCAAAAGGAAAAAACAAAACCGAAGAAAGCAGGAAAAACAAGAACCCAAAACAAAACTAAGAACAAACCCAAAAATGCTAGAAATCATGACAAACAGGTCATCAAGTTTATCCATGTGGTTTTGTTGTAAATCCCAATGCCCCTCATTTTGGTACATCACCTTTTACCTTGTACCTTTGGTGCATTACCTTATGGTAATAAGGTGATAGAGAGGGGAGAGAGTGAAAGCCCAAGCAATAGACTTTTAGAAATTAACTACCCTTCTAAGAACAGCTTCATATAGTGCCCCTACCTTTACAAGCAGGCAGATGGTACCTATAAATAAAGAGTGCCATGCCTACATTACCAAATAATGGGGCAGCTTGAGCTTACAGGTATGTCATGGTGTGATTTATTTGTTAAATGTGAAGAGGACTACCACCTGGAAAAAATACAATTTGATGTTGCAAAATGGGAACAAATGAAGAGCAAGCTTGAAGTATTTTTCTTTGACTACTATGTAACAAGCCAGTGAGATAAATCAGTTATTTTTCATGTCAGTACTTTTGGATTTTGTTCTATTGCATTTGACATTGTTGTATGATGGTTTCAACTTCTGAACAGAGTGAATGTTATAATAAAGAAGAGGATGCACTGTCAGAAATTTCTTTCTGCCTATTCCATCATTCAGCACAATACAGAGTTTAACGAGATTGGGCAGGCTTACAATCATTTTAAAACAGTACTAATTAATAATATACATATCACTCACCACAGTCATCAACATGCTATTGAAGAGGTGGAGCTGGAAGTATTCAGCTCAGTGAAACCGCATCCGACTACACATTTTGTCCATGATTATTATTGATTTAACTTGTGAGTTGGTAAACATGCTCTTATTTACATTGACTTAAAATCAATATACAAGCATTCAATCCCCGTTTACTAATACTGTATTTATAGTTGCCTATTTACCTGCTGCTCTTCAAAATGATGTAATGAAAAGTGCAAAGATATAAGCATTGAATGCTCATTCTACCTAACTGGCTAGTGCAACATAACTACTTGTGACTTAGATACTGTTTACCTTGTTGTATATTTTGTATTTTGCGAATTATGTTTCTTTTATTAATCGGTGCTGTTATTAGTGTAACTTATTGTAAGCACCTGAAACTCCTTAATCTAGTTGCACAAACATATAACTTTAACCAAGTCTTTTCTACTCTAACAGTAACAACTGGATAAATAATGTTGAATATATAGCTCTGTAGCTAGTGTGTTTCAAATAAAATATTATTAGCATGTAGGCCTACTGATATTTGGGTGGCTTTCGACAACCTGCAAGATCCTCCCTAGTCTGGTTCAGCACTTGTACAGCAACTATCTGGTTGGGATACTCAGGGGTGGGCTTTCCATTTAGAAAATGGAATGCTAAAGATGGAAACAAAATGATTTCAAGTTACTTGTTAGGAGACTAACATTATATGTAGTTAGCTGCTTTTATGTAGTTAAAATGACAAAACATAACGTTAGAGGGTTCCCAGCATTGAGACCCAACATGACAGTGAACAGCTGTTTATTTTTGAGACATTTAGCTGGTAGTGAGGCCTTCCACACCGTTTTATCCATTGTAGACACCACTCCAGTTGTGTTTTCGGCTTTGGGAAGGGAAAAAACATGACCCCCCCTGACAAACTCTTGGGATACCTAGTGTCTGATTTATATAATATTATAATATATAGCTTACATAGTCAGAGATGCTACTTACGAGTGATTGGACGTTGGGGGGGTTGCAAAAGGTCAATTGAAAACAAGACAAAAAAAGATAATACTACCCTCCATTACAATCTGTCAAGCTATTTCCCCAGAAGGAAAACAAAAGCTACCTGATGTGATCGATACTTTTCACCACTTAGAGAATAAAAAACAGAATGACAACAGACCAAGAGGAATCATCCTCCAGTTCACATCCCGAACATACAGAGATGTTGTGTGGACACGTTGAAGGAGCACCATCTTCGCTTCACAGAGGGCCTGTGCCCAGCAGCTCTAGTTTTTTTTTTCCACTTTATTAGAAAGTCGCTGCATAGTTTGAAAGCATCACAGCACACGCACTAAAACTTGCATCTTTCTTTCATAAAACTGTGTTTATCTATAGGATCATTTAATGCCAGGGGGTTAAAAAATGCCACAAAACAAAAAGCTTTTTTTCTTTTTTCCAAACAACTAAATAGAGATCTTTTTTTTCTTTCAAGAATCACACTCTACCAGGGATGACATAAATTTATGTGGGGTGATAATATATATTCATCACATGGTAGCCAGCGTTCAGCTGGCAATCTTACTAAAAAAACAACAAATTTGACAGTGACATCCTTTTAAATAAATATTATACTCAGGGAGACTTTGTATTCATGAGATTATCATATTGCAATAAAATCTTGATTACCATTAATATTTATGGTTATAACTCAAAACATGAAAACTCACACCTCCTTTCTCTGATAGAAAATAATCTGATGGTCCAAACAAATTTCATAATGCAATTACCATCATAGGAGGGAATTTTAATATGATATTAGAAAATCAACTGAACAAATGGCCACCTTGAGCTCAATATTCAAACACTCTCCTTAAATTGTTCATGCAGAGATATAATTTAAAGGATATATATATATAGAAAAACTTCTATTGGACTCTATTTTCACCTAGAGTAATAACAATGGATCTAAACAGTCTCGTTTTGATTATTGGTTAGCATCTGATTGCCTAAAAGCCAATAACATAACTGTCAATATTCTTCTTACTTCGCTCACGAACCATAAGACAATATATATTTCAATAAACGTGATTAATAGCCATTCACAGAAGAAAAAAAGCCTACTGGATCCTAAACAATTCATTACATAAATAAAACAAAAAAATATCCCAAACATTCTCTTATTTTTTTGACAAAGCTAACACTGAAAATATCGTGCCACTTGGGAACTATTTAAATTTGAGATTGCAAAGTTTCTAAGACAGTATGATTCCAATTTTAAAAAAGTCCAAGAAAGCTAAAGAAAATAAAATCATCTGTGAAATTATGATGTTCTCCAAAAAGACTCCCTTAGATTTATCGAATGATGACAAAATAAATTTACAAAATAAGCTGGATGAAATTTACAAAATTAGGCGAGAAGATCAACATTAAAATGTTTGGAAGAGGATGAGAGTAACTCCTATTTTTTTTTTTCAATTAGAAAAGCATTGTGCTAAATCCAGTACACTCCAAGAGTTAAATATAGATGGGCAAGTATCCTCTGATCCAAAAGTTATTGCAAGCTATGTCTGCTCTTTTTATAGTAAACTTTATGCTCTCAGTCACCCAAATGGAAACCCTGAACTCTGTTCATACACAACATATACTTGATTCTGAACATGAGATTTGTGATTCTACTCTCACAATAAATTAAATATTTTTATAAAAAAAATAACAAATCCCCTGGGACAGATGGGTTAACAGGGGAGTTCTACAAGCAATGTAGTGACCAAATTGCTCCCTTTCTTGCTTAAGTTTTCTTAGAGAGCATTAATAAAAGTGCTCTCCCCTCTACCTTGAATCAAGGAATTATTACCCTTATACCAAAGCCCAAAAAAGACAAACTACTCATTGATAATTGGCGTCCTACATGTCTAAATTATGATGATAAAATCTGTGCATCAGTATTTGCAAAAAGTCTTAAATCAGTACTGAATACAATTACTATTATTACTATCTGGAGTCAGGCAAAATAGACACATTTCCAATAATATATGCCTTGTTCTTGATATTCTGGACTATTCAGAATTAATTACTTGTAATAGTTTCATATTCTTCTTAGACCTTTACAAAGTGTTTGATTCCATTAAGCACAACTTTATCCTTAACTGTCTTCATAAATTTGGATTTAGTCCTTATTTCTGCAATACAATTAAAACATTATAGAATAATGCAAATTGCTCTGTCAAATTAAAAAAATATACCTCCCCTAGATTCAATTTAAATTGAGGAATTAGGCCTCTTATCTCTTTTTTTTAGTCACTCAAATTCTTGCTGACTACATTTCTATAAATCAACTAAAAGGCATTTCTCTTTTTGGTAAAGAAATCAAATTAGTCAGTTAGCTGATGATACTAGATAGTAGTCAAGTTTCCTCTGTTTTAAATTAAATCCATACTTTTTCTGATGCATCAGGAATTCACTTAAATATAAACAAATGTGAACCTTTACCAGTTAAAGATTGTGCGTTAAAATGTATGTAATATGTAATATTACATGTATGTATGTAATGTCCCTGTTAAAGAAAGTGTCACATATTTAGGCATAATTATCTCAAAGAACATCTTGGAAAGATGTTTATTAAATTTTGCTCCCTTAATCAATAAAACCCAAACAACGGTTTGATTTATTGCTTTAAAGAGATCTAAGTCTTAGAGGACGTGTATTGTTATCTAAAGCGGAGGGGATATCACAGCTTATTTATTCTGCACTTTCCCTGCATTTAAACAATCAAATTGACCAAATGTTATTTAATTTCTTATGGAAAAATTGTATGCATTACTTAAGAAAATCAGTGGTAATGAACTCTTATTAAAAAGGAGGATTAAATTTTCAGCATTTCACAACTCTGAATTATACATTCAAAGTGAATTGGTTAAAATTATATCTAAAAAAACAGTCTGGAATATTTTCCCAAATATTCCAGACTGTTTTTAAATATTTTTCTCCTAAGTTTGAAAAGATTGACATCTTTTCAAACTTGGGTGGGCTCAATTTCTCCTTAGGAGGGCTCAAGTTCCTTTTTCTCTGTAATTACAATAGATAATACCTGAAAAACTCTTTACATTTCACAAACAAGCACTCCTTTCATGGGCACTTATACTGTATATAAACATAATTTGTCTCCTCATAATTTTCTTATTTGGAATAACAAATTTTACAAAAACAAATCTCTATTTTATCCTAAATGGTTTGACAATAAAATCCTTCTGGTGGGTCAGTTATTTAACAAAAATGGATGTTTACTCAGTTACAATGAGTTCAACCTCAAGTATAATCTTGCTGTAACTCATAAAGATTATGATATTGTGTTTAATGAAAATAATGAAATTTAATGAAATAATAATGAAACAGAAATAATGTTGTTGATGAAGATAAATCCTTGCTTACTGTGATTGACACCAACATTGTTAAAACTTGTTTCTCTTCAACTTGTAAGAATAACAAAATCGTTTGTGCCCTATTTCAACAACATATTGAAGTGTGGACTTTTCATCAAAAACCTTTGATAAACAACAAAATGAGAGATGTCTTCTTTAAGCTGTTACACAGAATTTATCCTGCTAATCAAAACATGATGCAATATATTAAGACAGTGAGCCCAACTGTAAATTTTGCAAAGAGTGTTCAGAAATAATCAGTCATTTATTCTGGAATTGTCATATCACAAGGAAAGTTTAGACTGTAGTAACTTTATAATTTGTAATGTTGACACTAATTTTTCACTAAGTTATGAGCATATTATTTTTGGTTTTAAGAAAACAAAAGCAAACAGAAGACTGGTAATTAATTTAATAATTATATTTGGCAAATGTCATATTCACAAATGTAAATTCTCATCTTCCCAATTTTGATTAAGGCTATCGAACTGTATTTATCCACTATTTCTAAGAATACAAACAAAAAATCTGTAAACACATATGAATGTTGTAGATCATTGAATATATTTAATGTATCATAATGTCTGCTTTTTCTTTTTTTTAATTTGTTGCACCAATGTATATTATAGAAGCCTTATACCTCTAGCACGCATTAAATTACACTCTGTTTACAAATACAAAAATAAAACAAGAAACAGAACACAAAGATGTTTTCTCAACAAAAAAAAAACTAAGCCAAACTAAACTTTTTTTCTGATATCTGAGGATGTCCTAAAATGTACACAGACAATAATGGGGAGAGGTACTGGGACTTTGAGCAGAGCATTGACAGATGGAAGCTCTGACACAGTGAGGATACACTAAAAAGAGGGAGGAGATGACGGGAAGGAGTTGCTGACCAGAGTTTTCACAACGGGGGTAAAATCTTCACTGGCGTTGAGACTCATGGAGATGAGATCCTGACAGGGCTCTGACAGGAAGGAGTTTCTGTCAGAGGGAGGAGACACTGAGAGGAGTTTCTGACAATCAAAGGAGTTTCTGACAGGGTGAGGAGTCGCTGACAGGAGGAGGAGACACTGATAGGGCGCAGCTTTGTAGCAAACCTCACACACTTCACAGGAACCTGTTCACCATGTTGAACCGTGCGCTTACCCGCTTATTCTTTGAGCTCGTGATGCTGCTGCTGCTGTTGCTGTGTCCACAGTTACACCTGTGGTCAGGACTCTGGTCAGCGCGGGTGGCTGCGGAGTACTCCACCTTATCCGAACCGGACTACGAGTTCAGTGACTACCGGGGGAAGTGGTGCATGGATGATCACGGCTTCGTGATCAATATCGGAGAGGTTTATTACCCGAGCCGCATGGGGTGTCCATGCACGTGCACAGTGAACGGCCCCGTCTGCGTCCGACCCAAATGTCCCCGCATCCATCCCCGGTGCACGCGGATCAGATACAAGGCATGCTGCCCGGTCTGCGAGGCTTTGACCACAGTCTGTGTCTACGGCGGGAAAACGTACATGCTTCTGGAGGAGTTCAGGGTGAGATTACCACAACTTCTACATCTCTGTCCGCTAAATGTCCCTCCATTTGTCCGCACCATGTCTCTCTATCCGTCCATACCATGTCCCTCCATCTCCAACATCACCTGAGGACGCAACTGCTGTGCGCCATTTGAGTCACTGATTCCCACAACATCAGAACCAAACTGTTTGGGACTTTACTTGTCCTGTGATCTTTTCTTACTTTAAACATTTGTCTTCTGTCTTTGGATTGAGTGGTGCTATGGTTCAGTGGTTATCACTTTTACCCCACAGCAAGAAGATTGCATGTTCGAATCTTATCCTGGTTCTTAGTGTGCGCCTGTGGATTTCTCAATTCTGTTTCTCTCACTATGCAACAGCATGCATGTTAGATTAAGTGGTGATTTTAATTTGACTTGTGTGTCCGTCTGTGTGTGCATGGTGGAGTGTCTTTTCATATTGGACCATTAATAGACTACTGGCAATACTAATAGGTGGTAAAAATAAATAAAAGTTTAAGCTTCAAACCAATAGCGGAACCAATCCGAGCCGGGCCGGGGGCAGGGCAATAGCCCGGGCCTTTTATACCCAAATAATAAATCTCATGATAACATCATTTTACAACATACACATGCCCGCAACCGAGGGGCTTACAAGCTTCAGCACCACGGAGAGCGACTATGTCATTTTGAAGTTTTTCAAATGGACATGAAGTTTAACAAACCAAAAGAACAACAAAAACATTGGCTACATGGTCACTAATGATAAAACAACACAAATTCAAAGCAGTTCAGCACCATGGATAGCGATCAGATCATTGACCCCCATTTTATCTGTTTCAGCTCAGAGCCTGTATCAGTAGCGTTAAAGTTGAGTAAAACACACAGTGGCCCACCTGTTCACAAACACAATTTCAATATGAAGTACTTTGGGCCTACTCACCACTGTTTGAAGGGCATATGACGAGCCTTGCGCTTCGCAAACTCATCCATGATGCCCATTACTATGCCAACTATCCCCATTTTCTTTGCTATCTCATTCTCTATGGACAACATTGTATAATAGCCCAGCTGCTTAAGATCCCCTTTTTTATCTCTCTCACTGAATCACCGCTGTACTGCCGTGCTGGCGGTTTTGGCGGACCTAAATCCAACACAAAGTCGGGTTCATCTCCGGGTCGACGAACAATATACCTGTATAGCCCCTGTATAAGTATTGGATCTCCTCTAAATACAACCATAGGAGGGCACGCCTTCACCAGTTCATCAGGTGCAAGTACACCTGGCTGCAGCAAACAGAAAGTGGCGGGGAAGGACCATATGTCAGTCCCATACCATATATAGAAATGGGATTATTGCATTCCGGAAATGAAAAGGGAACTATTTTCATTACCAGCCGTACTATGTCTGTCACGTGGTATGTCACTACTTGTTACTAATTCCGGCTGTTAAAATAATATTTATAATAATAAACAACTTAGTTTTTAGATATTGTTAATTATATTGTAAATGAGACACCTAAAATCTTTCAAATTATTAACATTTTTTCAAAAGCCTTATTTAAAACTTATTTCAAATATTTGGGTATATTTATAAAAATCCAGATTCAAACAAAAAACAAAATATATGAAAGGTGATTGAAAAAGGTAAATCTAGACCCAATTTATGGTTACTAAAGGACATCATTTTATTTGGTTGAATATTTTTGACGAAAATAGAATCTTCCCCCTTCCTTGCTGGCACATCCGTTGCTCACATTCCAGGATGTCTACCACCTATCTCTCTCTTTCCAGATAAACTAAACAACTACTTGTTAAAGCTTTTACAATGGTGACTAAATTTAAAATGGTGGTAAACACAAATCAGATAAAGATATAATAATTGAATGTTAAATAAAGCATGGGAGAATAAATACAAGGCCTTCTATTCCACAGTAACCATTAATGTCACCGATTCAAACAGAAGATACACCAAATAAGCAGTCAACAAACTGTTTGCTCTCCCATCTAGCAACCTCACATTTGTACAAAAAGTTTCCACATATACACTGCCTAGCCAAAAAAAAAGTCGCCACCTGGATTTAACTAAGCAAATAGATACAAGCCTCCTATTACATAATTACTGCATGAGCAGTTATGTTTCAGCTGGGAACAAGTTATTTAACCCCAACTGGTGCAATGAGCTGCTTCTCATTTCTTAAACAACCATGTTGAAAGACATCCTGTGGTCGTGGAAAAGATGTCAGTCTGTTTGAGAAGATCTGAGAAAATCATTGGCATCAAGCAGAGAAAACATCGAAGGAGACTGCAGAAACTACTAAAACTGGGTCCAACACGTTATTAAAAACTGGAAGGATAGTGGGGACCAATTGTCTTCAAGGAACAAATGTGGCTGAAAAAAATCCTGAATGATCGTGATCGAAGATCACTTAAATGTTTGGTGAAATCAAATTGAAGAAAAACAACAGTAGAACTCCAGGCTGTGTTTAATAGTGAAAGTAAGAGCATTTCCACACACAATGTGAAGGGAACTCAAACAATCAGGACTGAACAGCTGTGTAGCCTTAAGAAAACCACTAATCAGTGAGGCTAACTGGAAAAAAAGGCTTCAATTTGCTGCGGAGCATAAAGATGGACTCTGGAGCAATGGAAGAAGGTCATGTGGTCTGATGAGTCCAGATGGACCCTGTTCCAGAGTGATGGGAGCATCAGGGTAAGAAGAGAGGCAGG